>NC_072732.1:13285095-13462595 GCF_026930045.1 Uloborus diversus
TTATTTCATATTTGATGACTGACCTACCTCAACTTATCCGTTTCCATTCTCTTTACAGCAAAGTAATTGCTTCTCCACAACTCCATTCAAACAGCGATTTCGACGTCGGTCCAACGTAAATAAAAAATGATGCAGAAAAATCGTGTTCCTTTCTTTACTTCAGAGAGCTGTTTAAAAAACTCGATACTGGGGCCAGGGTAATAAATCACTGAACAAAACACGTGGGTTATTGTTCGAAATTGAGTTACGAAGAGGAAGATAAAACTTCGTATTCAGTTCAGAATGTTCGATTCTTTTTTCTCTTTGTTTTTTTTTTTTTTTTTGATACAGAAGGTGTGCGTTTGAAAGGTCTGAGGTTTGTTTTTGCAGAGAAAATGACGAAAACGGAAATGCTCATAGAAATTGAATGTTTTTTGCTAATAAGTAACGGAAGTTAATGTTAAGAGCAAAAAAACATGCTTATTGTTCTTTTAACAATAGAAAGACAACAATGTGCTGTTTTTCTTTCCACGTTATCATTTCCTTCAGTACTACAACTTTTAACGACTCGACGTTAAATCCCGGTTATCACAAGTGTGCCATTTCAACTGCGCTTGCGCGCGGACTTCGCCGATTTCAAAAATCTTGCTCAAACTAAAAACATTTTTAATTTGTTAATAAATATGAGATAACAACAGATAAAAATTAGAAATTACAAAGTTTTCTTTGATTTATTTTTTAGGCCTCGGTAAAGATTGAGTTTTGCGTCTTAATTATAAATGGATTCGGAGTCTGATTTTTCTATCAAACAAATGCCCTTTTCAGGGCCAAATTTTTAACCTCAGAAGAGCGAACTCGAATTGCAGCATCACTTCTAATACAAAGCCGAACCCTCAACCTAAATACAAATGTATAATACTAAGCTATTTACGCCTAACGTAAAATATCCGCAAAAGACGGATATCTGCACTCATATTCCAATCATTTTTGAAGTACATAACATGTTTTACGTTTACGTGAAATAAGTATTTCCAAACCAATAAATATTGAAGTGTCATTTTTCTTTTTTCAATATAAAGATTATCAGTTATTCATATCCGTAGTTACATATAATGTATCCCGAAATCGCTCTGAAAATATTCTAATCGCATTCATTAATTTGTTGGAACTCTAGCTCAATCTAAATATAAACAACACGAAATCTTAAAACAGAAAGTTCAAAAAGCTAAATCCGTGCGCAAGCGCAGTTGAAATGGCAAATTTGTGATAACCGGGATTTAACGTCTAGTCTTTTAACGAGCTTATTTTGGCATTTAAACTACAGCACAGTTTCCAACTATCTTATAATTGGCTACGCCATCCAAGCATAAAGTGGTAATGAAGATCATCTGCGTTGCTACTCTCGTATTTTTTTTTTTTTTTTCAGTAAGTTGAATAATAACTAACCACGTAATGGAGCTACTTTTCAAAATTTGAAACTTGTACCTAGAAAGATGAAGGGGAACACCGTGGATCTTGAATTATTTTATAACTACTGGTACCCGCACGGCTTTGCCCGTAATAGAAAAATTGAATGGTCTTTTGGTTCGCCTGTATATTTACAAATCATGTATGGTGAATTTTCTCACCAATTGGCTTGTACCCTTGTTACGGCTCCACGTTATGATAATTTCGTATCTCGCCAATTGGCTTGTACCCTTGTTACGGCTCCACGTTATGATAATTTCGTATCTCGCCAATTGGCTTGTGCCCATGTTACGGTTCCACGTTATGATAATTTCGCAATTTACTCGTCCGTCTTATGATAATTTTGTTCTTAAAGTTGGAATAGAAAAAGAACCACATCGAATTTTCAAAAAATCGCTCCGAGGTGCACACTCCCATGCTACAAACTTACTTTGTGCCAAATTTCAAGAAAATCGGCCGAAAAGTCTAGGCGCAATGCGCATCACAGAGATCTTGACAGACAGAGATCCGAACAGAGAGAGATCCTGACAGACAGAGATCCCGACAGAGAGACTTTCTGCTTTATTATTAGTAAAGATTATGGATGACGAATTTCTCGCCAATTTGCTATGATCGTCCATGTAATGGTAATTTGCTCGACCATGTAATGACACTTTACTCATCCATGCCATGATAATTTGCTCGGTAAAATGTTCTTTATGTTAAAATAGAAAAGAACAAAATCGAATTTTCGAAAAATCGCTTCCAGGCACACATAGTACAAAATAATTTTGTGCCAAATTTCATGAAAATCGGCCGAACGGTCTAGGCGCTATAACGCGTAACTGACAGAGATCCAGATATCCAGACACGTAGAATTTCAGCTGTATTATCAGTAAAGATAAAAGCAGTGAAAATCGTTATTACTCTTACTCGCTGTATTATTAACAAGTGTTATTTAATCTAGTTTCACACTGACCTTTCCTTTTTGAGCAATCACGATTGCTTATTTGCTTTCATTTGACTGTTTTGAGATCCTATCATTTTATTTTCCCATCAGCACCCTCTGCAGCATCACCGTCGACCGGCCGCCTCACGATGCAGCTCCTCTAGCGAAAACTGTCTCCAGGTTGCGTCAACATCGTACACTTACACGCATACATACACGCACGTACACACACACACACAAACACATACACACATACATACGCCTATACACATACACACACAAACACATACACACATACATACGCCTATACACATACACACATACATACGCCTATACACATACACACATACATACGCCTATACACATACACACACATACATACGCCTACACACATTCAAACACATACACACACACGCATACATACACGCACACACATACACAAACACATACACACACGTGCATACATACAGACACCTACACATACACACACACATACACACAACTACCCACACACTCATGCCTGCACACAGACACAAAAACATATGCCTACACACACATACGCATTCCCCCCTTACACACACAAACACTCATACACACAACAACCAACTCACTCATACTTTCACACAGACATAAACACACATGCCTACACACACATACACATACCCCCTACACACAAACACACATACCCCCTACACACAAACACACATACCCCCTACACACACAAACACACATACCCCCTACACACAAACACACATACCCCCTACACACAAACACACATGCCCCCCACACACGTAAACACACACGCCTACATACCCACACGCGTGATTGCGAAAAACATAATTTGAATTCAAGAAGTCAAAATTCAAATTAATTTTTTTTTTTTGTATTTAATTTGAATTCCAAATGTCACACACTGCCGACTTCCCACCAGATTGTTCTTCGAAACCGGAACCTACTTTACATTTTTTAATGTAAAAATAACATCAACTATACACTATTATGCTATCGGTTTTTATTTAGTCAGTAGGAGGCTACTCAGGAAATAGGATGACAAAACTCGCATGCTTCAATTGTATTTAAAAAATACTGTTAAATTACTCAGCTGGTAAATTTTCTTGGTTTTCCATTCATTGTTTTTGACAAAATTGAAATTAGTGTGAAACCGTTTGGATTATTCCTGGTCAATCTACCGGAAGATTTCAATAACTGGTATCGTTTTTTCTAATGTCACCATCTTTTTTTCAAGTCGAACGTTTACGGTTAATGTATTTAGACGTATCCGTTATCGACGGAATAAAACGATTTAACGCTACAGACGGTTCGATTTGAAATTTTCTAGTTATCTTTTGCTAGTTATTATGAAGCAGTAATATGAAGAAAGGGTACATTTTTAGAAAAGTTTGTGCGGTGGCAAACAAAATAAATAGCGTTATAACCCTCCAAAAAGTTTCAAAATAAGGGAAGGGAATTTTTTTTCGAAAACTCCTTACAATTTAAATTAGAGTAAACCTTCTGACAATTTACTTTTACGTAGTATGATTTAAAAGTTCGAAAGGAAATCCACCTTCAAAATAGTCACCTTGAGCGACTATGCACTTCTGCCAACGTTCGTATAACTTTTGGAAGCACTCCTGGAAGCCATTTTTCGTAACTTCCTGTAAAGCCTCCTGCGATGCAGCTTTATCTTGATCTGACGAAAGAAAGCGGCGTCCCTGCATATGTTTTTAACTGATGAGAATAGGTAAAAGTCACATGGGGGTCCTACGAAACGTGGTGTTATGTGTTTGACATCCAATCGGAGCGTGCATCCTCAACATGGAAGCTGCCTTCTTCACCACGATGAAGTTTAAGCTGCATCGCAAGAGGCCTTAGAGGTCTTTGCGAAAAATGGCTGCCAGGAGTGCTTCCAAAAGTTATATGAAAAGTGACAAATGTGCATAGTTGCTCAAGGTGACTATTTTGAAGGTGGATGTGCTTTGATGATGTGAACTATTCAGGGTAAGGTTTTACAGATGACTAGTGGTACCCGCACGGCTTTGCTCGTAATAGAAAAATTAAAAAGGTCTTTTGGTTCACCTGCATATTTACAAATAATGTATGGTGAATTTTCTTGCCAACTGACTTGTACCCATGTTACGGTTCCATGTTATGATAATTTCGTATCTCGGCAATTGGCTTGTGCCCATGTTACGGTTCCACGTTATGCTAATTTCGAAATTGACTCGTCCATCTTATGATAATTTTTTTCTTAAAATTAAAATAGAAAAAGAACCACATCGAATTATCGAAAAATCTCTTCGAGGTGCACACCCCCATGCTATAAACTAATTCTGTGCCAAATTTCATGAAAATCGGCCGAACGGTCTAGGCGCTATGCGCGTCACAGAGATCCTGACAGACAGAGAGACTTTCAGCTTTATTATTAGTAAAGATTATCCTTTAGCCGGGCGCAAGCGTAAATCGCCAAATGAATACGCCCAACGCCAAGCGATTATTTGCCAAATTGATGTAGAAATCCACCAGTTTTCTTACAATCCTTGTTGGGCGCATTCGCTTGGCAAATCATCGCTTGGCGTTGGACGTAATTATTTGGTGATTTTCGCTTGCGCCCGGCTAACGGAAAAGTACCCTTTTTTTACATTTTGTCCCCGAACTTTTAGATCGTACTACGTAGCGTTGCTTCTTTTCCATCACTTTTTTCCCACAGAAGGTATTTATTTACTTATTCCTCCTTTTGTTTCGCAATGGTGTTTGATGCAGTCTCGATTTGATCATTAGTTTGTTCTTATTCTCCAAAATTAGTTTTGAAATCATCTAAAATTTCTAATTATATACATTTTTGCAATTCGATTTTATATACTTAAAAGAAGGAGGGCACAAACCTTAAATTAACACTTATCAATTGTCGGTTCAATTTAATGATTATTAATATCTGTAGTTTATGATTCCCAATGAATGGAAAATTATATTTCTTTCTTTATCAAAAGCATTTCTTTTCACAATAGCATCTTCTTTTGTAATCACTCCAGAAAAATTTCCTAATCTTCTCTTGAAAAGATATTTTTTATTTCAAGTTGACCCACTTTTATGACAAAAGGATGAATGTTCCTTTCACTTTTTATATCATCGAAACAATTTTTTCGGATCATTTACGAGGAAATAGGGGGCCTTCCATCATTTCACCTGCGCAGTAAAAAGGAAAGAAACATTTTTTTTCTTCATCACTCTTCCTCAAACCTTAATAGAACCGCGAACCACATTGCTCACAACTACTTCCAATACTTCCATCGAATTAGTTCGATTAAGCCTTGAACTCAAAATAATAGCCTTGTGAAAACTGAAGGAAAACTTTTTCAATTGGAGATAGGAAATGTATTTTGAACTTCCAAGTGTAAGAATTTCATAAAACACTAAAATCGGAACTTAATTACTATACGCATTTTATTATTATTTACTACTGGTACCCGCACGGCTTTGCCCGTAATAGAAAAACTAAAATGTCTTTTGGTTCGCCTGTATATATACAAATAATGTATGGTGAATTTTCTCGCCAATTGGCTTGTGCCCATGTTACGGCTCAACGTTATGATAATTTCGTAATTTACTCGTCCATCTTATGATACTTTTGTTCTTAAAATTGGAATAGAAAAAGAACCACATTGAATTTTCGAAAAATCGCTTCGAGGTGCACACCCCATGCTACAAACTTTGTGCCAAATTTTATGAAAATCGGCCGAACAGGGTTTAGGTGCTATGCGCGTCACAGAGATCCTGACAGAAAGAGATCCGGACAGAGATCCTGACAGACAGAGATACTTTCAGCTTTATTTTTAGTAACTAGTGGTACCCGCACGGCTTTGCCCGTAATAGAAAAATTAAAAGGTCTTTTGGTTCGCCTGTATATTTACAAATAATGTATGGTGAATTTTCTCGATTGGCTTGTATCCATGTTACGTTTCCACGTTATGATAATTTCGTAATTTACTCGTCCATCTTACGATAATTTTGTTCTTAAAATTGGAATATGCGGCCGAACGGTCTAGGCGCTATGCGCGTCACAGAGATCCTGACAGACAGAGATCCGGACAGAGATCCGGACAGAGATCCTGATAGACAGAGATTCTGACTGACAGAGGGACTTTCAGCTTTATTATTAGTAAAGATAAAGACAAAGATAAAGAAGATGACCACTTTATTTAAAATAAAAATGTGTCAATATAACTTTACGCAACTGCCTAAATTCATGAAGCCGAAATATCCAACTAACGGCTCACAGGCCGCATTCAAACTTATATTTTGCTGCTGAGAATTTTTTCACAGAAAAAAAGTTTAAAGTATACTTATGAGTGATAAAATCACCGAATGGAGCAAGGAAAAAAAATTAACTTGAATTTCGACATCTGGAATTCAAATTATGTTTTTCGCAATCACGAGTGTGTGTGTGTATGTAGGCGTGTGTGTTTGTGTCTGTGTGCAAGTATGAGTGTGTGGGTAGTTGTGTGTATGAGTGTTTGTGTGTGTGGAGGGGGAATGTGCATGTGTGTGTAGACATATGTGTTTGTGTCTGTGTGCAGGCATGAGTGTGTGTGTAGTTGTGTGTAGGTGTGTGTGTATGTGTAGGTGTCTGTATGTATGCGTGCGTGTGTATGTGTTTGTGTATGTGTGTAGGTGTATGTATGTGTGTAGGAGTATGTATGTGTGTATGTGTTTGTGTGCGTGCGTGTATGTATGCGTGTAAGTGTAGGATATTGATGCAACCTGGAGACGGTTTTGGGTATAGGAGCAGCATCGTGATTAGCCGGAAGACGGTGATACTGAAGAGGGTGCAGGCGGGAAAATAAAATGATAGCACTTCAAAACTGTCAAATGAAAGCAATAAGCATTCGTGATTGCTCAATAAAAAAATAGACACTTCCTAGTGTTACAATAAACTCAAACTGTTTTGGAAGCAAGATGTTAACAACTTCCAACATAATTAAGTAAATAAATTTAAGAATAACAACACATGAACCTTCAAAAATTAAACCAACATGTCCAACTTTTGGCCCACAGGCCGCATGCAGTCTCATATTTTGCTGGTGTTAGATCTTCCTAGTAGATAAAATGTTTAACGTATTGTTACAAATTCTGTAAATAGTAATTATTTTTATGATTAATTTGTCGTAATCCAGCTAAATTTGGCGTTTATTAAATTATCTTTCACCTAAAATTATTGTAGTAACGTAACCAGTAAATAGTTTCTTGTAATGAATATACAGCCCCCGTACATTCGGCCGAAGTATACGTTTCCCTCATTTCTGAATGATAAAATTTGTGAATGGAAAGAAATAAAATAACGGTCTACGATTTTCTGGAATCTTTTGGAATATTGTGGACACTTTTCGATACGTCTATAAATAAGCCGCGCCGCATGATAAAAAGGGAGTTTCGATTGAGAAGTTGTACTGAGAGTGTATTAGCTCTGTTTATTGCGAGGCATTTCGCTGTGTTGTTTTGCGTATTTGGATGTAAATACGTGTGTAACCGTTGAGTTTACGGTGTTGATTGATATTTGCTTAATTGCTGATGATTAATTTAGCAGTTGTTAACGATCTTTCCTGTACATAGTGTAAATAAAGCTCCTGTGTTTTTCTCAAGAACTGTGTCGTCCTTTCAAGAAAGTGGAAGTCGCACCGGATCCGTTATAGTATGTTTATTAGGAGCAATAAAAGCATTTAATGGGGAAGAGAAAATAAAGAAACCCTAACTCCCTTCTGCCTTCCTTCTGCAAAGACAAAACCGGAAAATTGTCCTAAACATATAAAATCCATAAAGTTATGTAATGATATAACTCTATGCAAATAACCATGTGTCCATAAGTTATTTTTCTTAAAAGTATTGATTGAATAAAGTGTTTTTTTTTTTTCATGAAGTAAGTTGCAATTAATAAATATTTCTAAAATCCACCTTTATTACTAAAGATTCGAAACAAACATTACCTTTCAGAAGTGATTTGCAAATTAAGTTTTGGTATTAAACTAAACTGATAATAAGTGTTGAAGTTAAGACGTTTACCATTTCCAGAACTAAGTGATTAAGTTCAAAAATAACAGCACATCAACCTTTAAAAAGTCATTATTTTCATGCAGTTAAACAAGTTATATTTAGCAGCTTCATTAAAATATATTTTTAAAGCATGGATAACGTTTTTCAGTTCATCCCCTCTGCTCACAGCTTTTACGAATAACATGTCAACCCCAACTCCGAACATTACTAATAACAATATATTCATCCCGAAGCTATTACTCTGCATTCGAAACTATTTCAGCGAATAAATATTTCAGAAATTCGTTATCAGAAACAATTAAGCTTCACTCTTTCAAGAACTGGAGGCTGTTTTTCCGCCGATGAATGGGGCGCTGGGTTTTGTTCGAATTCTTCGAAATTTATGATAGTGCCGAGGGAATTTCCGGGGGCTTTCAGTGCTTCGGAAACGAATTCCAAATGTCCTTCGTTAACTTCAAAGTCGTAAGAATTCTTTGTCCCGTTTGATGTGAAAAGTGGAGTTTTATTGAGAAAGTTATACCGGAAGCAATAGCCGTTAGAGGGCTTCGTTTTGTTTGGAATCGCGATTTTTCTGTTTATTATTTCTCGATTCCCATTTAGCAAAATGGCTTGACAAGGATTGTTTGCAGAAAAGTGGCACAGCCGATGTAATTCTTTGTTTTGAAGTTCTTTTTTTTTTGAGCAATCACGATTGCTTATTGTTCTCATTTGACTGTTTTGATGTCCTTTGATTTTATTTTCCCACCGCCACCCTCTGCAGCATCACCGTCGACCGGGTCCTCACGATGCTGCTCCAGAGCGAAAGCCGTCTCCAGGTTGCATCCATGTCCTACACACACGCGCATACACACACACAAATACATACAGACACATGCACACACAAATACATACAGACACATGCACACACAAATACATACAGACACATGCACACACAAATACATACAGACACATGCACACACAAATACATGCAGACACCTACACTACACATGCACACACACACCTACACTACACATGCACACACACACAAACACATACACACACTCATACAAACAACTACCCACACATTCATGCCTGTTCACAGACACAAACACATATGCCTACACACACATACCAAGCTCCCACGCACAAACACTCATACACACAACTACTCACACACTTATGCCTGCAGACATACCCCCCCCCCCCCCACATACACACACATTCATACACACAACTACTCACACACTTATGCCTGCACACAGACACAAACACACACACCCACACACAAACACATACCCCTACACACTTATGCCTGCACACAGACACAAACACACACACCCACACACAAACACATACCCCTACACACTTATGCCTGCACACAGACACAAACACACACACCCACACACAAACACACACGCCTACATACAGACACTCGTGATTGCGAAAAACATAATTGGAATTCAAGATGTCAAAATCAAAATTAATTTTTTTTCTTTTTTCAATTGGTTTTACACGGATGTTGAATTTTAAAAGAAAGAAAAAAGAAACTCTTTAAAGATGCTGATTACTAAATGCTTACATTACAGTTTGAATATTAAAATCGAAAAAGAAATCACGCAATTTGAGTCTACGTTTACGCATTTGTAAGAGGCTTAGCATCCCCATTGATGCAGAAAACAAAATTGAAAGTTATTTAACAATCTTTTAAATCTTTTAACTATGTTGCTACAACAAACGAGCTGCTGTGTGCATCACATGACTTCCTTTTACTCCAATTTTAATGTCATTTTCCCATTATTGGCAATTTTAATGTGATTCAATAGTTTACTCTCTAAATATCACCAACAGTGGTCAAATTGAAACCAGATTTTTAAAAAAAAATCAAGAAATTTGTCGCCAAGTTGGCGACAAAACTTGGCAACCACAAGACAGGCAATATATCGCCAAGTATCCGCCAAATTATAACACCACTTGAGTTTACATCAAAATTAACAATGATTTCCCCGCAAAAAGGGGCAAAAGACTCTTTTAGAAACACCCGAATGCAACCAAAAGGGCAGGTGCACAACTAGACCCCACTATGACTCTACGTACCAAATTTCTTCTTTCAAGTGCATACCGTTTTTGAGTTATGCTACATTCATACGCACATCCGCACATACATACATACGTACATACGGACGTCACGAGAAAAGTCGTTGCAATTAACTCGGGGAATGTCAAAATGGATATTTTGGGTGTTTATTCGTTCTTAGGCCGCGTGTGGTCGAGTTGAAAAAAAAAATCAACATTAATTCGGGGATGGGCAAGATGGAAATTAAGGCCGAATTTTAAGGGAAATTTTTTTCGCGAATACAATACTTCCTTTTTTGTAAAAAGAACTAAAAACAAATACTGTTTTTTTTTTCATTAATCCTTTAAAGAAAATGGGACATACATTGTAAGAAAATTCAGAAACGTCACAGATATTTCAGGGCAACGTTCCGGGTAATTAACAGTTTCCACCAGTTCCCTGTGAAAATCAAGTATCTTTGCGAAAACAATTTCCAAACTGCTTCATATTACATCAATGCAGAATCCTTACTGTTGTAATAATTATGTTTAGCTACGAAAATACTTAGGGTTTTTTTTTTTTTTGAGCAGTCACGATTGCTTACTGTTTTCACTTGACCGTCCTTGATGTTGTGGTTCCTCTTTCAGCTTGGACCAGCTGTCTCTGCAGCACCACCGCCCACCGGCCTCTGCAGGCGCGGCTCCTCCGGTCCTGAGCAATCCACTTCTCCTGGTCGGACGTGTCGATGTCCTACGCACACGCACGCTCACACACATACACACGCACGCTCACACACATACACACGCACGCTCACACACATACACACGCACGCTCACACACATTCACACGCACGCTCACACACATACACACGCACGCTCACACACATACACACGCACGCTCACACACATACACACACACGCCTTCACACACATACACACACACGCCTTCACACACATACACACACACGCCTACACGTTCATACACAGAGGTCTATGCACACACACACGCATACACACAGGTCTATGCACACACACACGCATACACACAGGTCTATGCACACACACACACACACACACACACACACAGCTATTCACACGTAACCACCCAGGAGGAGGGGCAAGCTTAGGGGGTTAGAAACCGTTTCTAGAAACAATAACTCCAATGAGCAGGGTTCTGCCGCAGCTCGTGATTGCGAAAAACATAACTTCATTTCAAAATTTCAGAATTCAAATTAATTTTCTTTTGTTTTTTATTTTTTTAGCTCAATCACGGTCCGCCTAGATTGATTGAGCGAAAATGAGGGCAACATGGATACTGTTGCTTTTTGAAAATTGTAGGCAAATAAGCTATTCGGAACCTATCAGCAATTCTGCATTGGTCATATTTGCTGAAAGAAATTCTCTCTTGTGATCTTAAATCAGTTTGGTACCAAGCTGTTAGCCTTAATATCAGTACGCTTTCTTGGAAGATTTCTGATTTATTCCAAAAACACGACTAGCTTTCATCAGAAAGGTCTCTGACTTATTCAGAAAGTTTCCAGTCTAATTTCAGGGATGCTACTTTTATTGGGAAGCTTCCTTGTTTCTTTCTAGACATGTTATTGGAGAAATTTAGACAAATCAGCTGCCCATTATTTTGCAGGAAAACCCAAACCCAAACCCAGTGGTGTGACAGTCCATGAGGGCCCAGGCCTACTCAGCCCATCTCATTTCCCTGACCAAAGGCTTCAGGTTGCAAGTCAGATGCTCCGGTTAAATGGTCAATCGAGCGCGGAACACCCAGGGTTTAGTTCCTAAGCACGCTTGGTATTTATTTTATCAACCCACTGAAGGGATGAACGGATGAGTCTGCCACGCCCAACCCGGGAATCGAACCCAAGCCTGTGACGTGAAATCCCGAAGCGCAACCAATGAGCCAGGAACACTTCGGAATTTTTTTTACAGTATATGGGGTCCTGTATATAAATTTATTTTCTAAATTTGCGAAAACTAAAAATTTATTAACAATATTTTTTCATGTTATTGAGATATCAGAACGTTAATATAAGCAAATAAATTCAATTATTGCTTAAAAAAGACACTGTGGTCTTATTTTGAAAACATCTAAATGAAGTGCATTATGATAATGAATCTGTATTTTTAGATTCATGATTCTTCTTTAATTCAACATTATTTTAATTGAAGATTTAATCCTACGTAATGTCATGAATCATTCATGTTGTTGAGACATTAGAATCGTAATATTAGCAAATAGCAATAATAATGATGAACAATAATGATGATGATAACGATGGTAATGATGATGGTAATAATAGTAATAATAATAAATAATAATAATAATAATAATAATAATAATAATAATAGTAATAATAATAAAATAATAATAATAATAATAATAATAATAATAATAATAATAATAATAATCGTTGTTTAAACAATTCACCGTTAATTTTATTTCGCAATTAGTAACATTTTATCACAAATAAAAGGTTACTGTCGTGTTTCTACTTTTATTCAAGACAACGTTTTAATTGCAGACTAAATAAAGGTATTGTCAGTAAGTTACCGCCCTACAGCCAGGCCTAAGGCAGAAATACATGGCGGTGTATTTCAAAGGTATTGTCGTCTATAATCAAATTTTATTTCTGAGTAAAAAAACAAAATAATCAAATTTTTGAAAATAGTTGTATTTCTTTTTTTTTGAATGGACCATAAAAACAAATAGCTGTAGTTAACACACAAGTCTAACGAATCCACTTTCATAATACTTGACATGCTTTGCATACATGTTTTTTATGTTTCCCTTTAACAGTTTTACGCATAAAAAAATTTCATACTCTACCGAAAATCCTGAAGAGTTTAAAGAGGTTGAATTTCCATCCTTGTATGGAGAAAAACAAGAACTTTTTAAAAGATATTTTCAAGCATGAAATAAGTAACACATTTGCAACAACAATAAGTGTAAAAAAAATGCATTTGATGCTTTTTTTAAAATGCTAACGAATACAGCAAGTTGTACGTTTTGGTTCGACAAAGAATTGTACTATTTGTGAGAAAATTTTCCAGCACAGAGAAATATAAAATAAAAAAAGAAACTTTGAACCACGAAAGCTTTTTTATCCAGCCAATGGCAACAGCAATCGCCTTTTTAAATCCATGACGTCTAAATAGCGTCCATCCATCATTGGCTACGGGAACTTAATCTCGACCGTAGACGACAAAGAAATTCGTTAAATAGCCGTCTCTTTTTGCTTAATCATCCACTTCGTAGGCACTTACCGAAGAGACACCGGGTTTGAATTTCTATTCTCAGAATCGTTTTCTTTTGAAATCCGTTTTATTACTTCGGCTGGATTACTACTAGTGTTCTTTTTGATTCTCTTTGCTTAAGATATATATGCCTTCAAGGATTTTTCTTTGTTAAACACTTTTGTGAGAACACTTAGTATTAAAATGTTAAATGTTTTTTTCCTTGATAATTAAACATGTTTCTGATTTTGATACCTTAATTTCCATTTTTCTAATCCCTGAATAAATGTTGAGTTTTTTTTTTTTTTTCGACCCGACCACACGTGGATATACGCCTAGGAACCTACAAACACCCGAAATATCCATTTTGACGACCCCCGAGTTAATTACAACGAATTTTCTCGTGACGTCCGTATGTATGTGCGTATATGCCTATGTTTGTATGTGTGTATGTATCTCGCATAACTCAAAAACGGTATGTCCTAGAAAGTTGAAATTTGGTACGTAGACTCCTTATGTGATCTAGTTGCGCACCTTCCTTTTTGGTTGAGTTCGGATGTTCCTAAGGGGTCTTTTGCCCCTTTTTTTGGGTGAAATCATTGTTAATTTCAATGTAAACTCAAGTTGTGTTATAATTTGTCGGACACTAGGCAAATTTGGCGATTTCTTGTTCTTTTTTTTTGAGCAATAACGATTGCTTATTGCTTTCATTTGACTGTTTTTGACGTTCCTTTGATTTTTCCCACCGCCACCCTCTGCACCATCACCGTGGACAGGCGGGCTCCTCACGATGCTGCACTTATAGCGAAAGCCGTCTCCAGGTTGCATCCATGTCCTACACACACGCGCATGCATACACAACTACACACACACGCACACACACACACACACGTACACACAAACACAAGCACACACAAACACATACACACATACAAACACTTACACACAAGCATACATACAGACACCCACACATACACAACTACCCACACATTCATGCATGCACACAGACACAAACACATATGCCTACACACACATACACATACCCCCCCACACACACATTCATACACACACAAACACATAACCCGTACACACAAACACACACGCCTACATACACACACTCGTGATTGCGAAAAACATAATTTGAATTCAAGATGTCAAAATTCAAATTATTATTTTTTTTAAAATTTGTTTTCAATTTGTCCACTGTTGGTGATAGTTAGAGAGTAAACAATTGAATCACATTAAAATTGCCAATAATGGGGAAATGACATCAAACTGGAGTGAAAGGAAGTCATGTGATACACACATAAGCTCGTTTACCTTCAATGTTAGTAGATGCAATGTAGCTATGCTTTTAGCTATAATTTAAATGTATGTGTGAGTGTTATTCATATTTTTAGCTATTGTATACACTAGCATCGTTTTTCACATATTATTCAGACTATCCGCGGTTTTCGATTATCCGAGGTTTCCGTGCCACCCTATTCTGCGTCTAATTGGGAGTTTACTGTATCTCGAAAACTCGTTTCTGCAGATAATACCCTTTACCTGCTCACAGCAGAATACGAAAATAGACTGTGTCACTAAATATGACTACGTGATAAACTTTTTAGTATACTAATAATAAAGCTGTAAGTCGGTGTGTCTGGATCTCTGTCCGGATGTCAGTTACGCGCACAGCGCTTAGACTGTTCGGCCGATTTTCATGAAATTAGCACAAAATGAGTTCGTAGCATAGGGCAGAGCACCTAGAAGCGATTTTTTGAAAATTCGATTTTGTTCTTTTTTTTATTCCAATTTTAATAATATTTTAAAGACGAAATTATCATAACGTGGTCGATTAAATTACCATGACGTGGACGAGTAAATTGCCATAACGTGGACGAGCAAACTACCATGACGTGGACGAGTAAATTGCCATAACGTGGACGAGCAAACTACCATAACATGGGCAAGCAAATTACCATAACATGGACGAGCAAATTACCATAAGAAGGGCGAGCAAATGAAATGAGGAGTGAGAAATTCATCATCCATTATTTGTAAATATACATGTCAACCAAATGAACTTTTAATTTTCTACTACGGGCAAAGCCACGCGGGTGCCACTAGTCTTCCATAAAACCGTACTTAAAAGTATTGCAATTTTCTGGTGTGATCGGAATTTCGAAACCGCTCTTGATTGTATTTATGCGCAGACTGCATCTTAGAAGATATGTTTCCCCACCGGATGAATCGATAACTAAAAAGATCACCTGAAACGACTGCCACAGCTATATTTATACCACATTCAAACTTGCCGTATTGGATGTCATATTTTAGAAGAGGATGAGAAAATTAATATTTCTTAGTTTTTTTTAATCTTTTGTTTGAATTGAGTCGGGGGTACGAGGGTAGTCGTACACATGTATTTTTGGTGCATAGAGGTATTGAAATAACACCACTCTCTGAGCTTTAAAATAATTACTTAATGTGGGGAAGAAAGAAATAAGTGATTATTTCTTCGTATTTGTTTAGTCTAAAGATGTTCGCTATTTTGAGATCACAAGATAAAATTTTATGTGCGAGTCATTTTTATAAAAACTGATGAATAGAAGAACCTGAAATACAACAGAAACTGGAAAGATGGCAATATTATTTCTGTATATATTTAGATTAGAAAATAAAGTTTTTTTTTTTTTTTTTGCCTTTAAGAACTACAAGTATTTCCCTCTTTAAAGCAGAACAATAGTGTATTGCGTAGCTCATTATGTTAATGGAGGCTTGTTGTGTTTCTTCAAGAGAGTAAAAAAGCCATTATAATAAATCTTTCTTCCTTTTTTTTTTCAATTTATCCCTAAGTGTGATAAAGGTCTAATTACGGTTGGGGAAGATAATTGTGCATTACGGATGTGACGTCGATGTCGATGTTTCTGTCATCAATTTCTAGGGTCGATGCTGCTTAAACATCGGCGCTTTGGGTTTTCTGTTTTTTAAGATGTTCATGTCTTACATTTGAAAAAACAAGTATATAAAAAAAGAGCAATATAATTAACAATAATAATACGATGTAATTTTTTAAAAAATCTACAAATTGCACTTAGAAAGATAATTTAGTATAACCATGGCGGCATCCATCTCATTGGGAAAAGTTTTCTATAGTTGCTTATCAACAAAGGTAGACTTGATTTCTTTCTTTCTTTCGGGAGGGGGGGGGAGGTATTATTTTCCAAAAGCTTTAAAAAGCAACCGCTAGGAAATATATTAATTATAGTTTTTCTTTCAAAACTTGTTTATTTCACAACATAAATTACAATTTTTTAAAAACAAATCACATTGTTAGTGGTACATTTTTCAAATTCCTATAAACACTTCTGAGGTTTCTGCAGATAATTCTGTGCTTTGGTTATAATTGTGGCAAGTTTTTCTCGCGAATCAGAGAAAATAAATATCATTAAGGTATAATGATACTTATTTTTTAATTAATACTATTTTTCATATTATCTAGCTTGTAAAATATCACTTATTTTCGCTAATTGGTGGGTATTTGTAGTTGAAAATAATACTTTTAATTCTTTATTGTTCAGGTAAAAAACTAACAAGTGATACGAAATTGTATCTATCAATTTATAACGATGTTATATATTTTCTACTTTAAACGTATGCGTCCTGTACTCATTACTAAGGTGTTACCTAGTTCGAAATTTGTAATAATTCACCATTATTATTATTGAGCAATCACGATTGCTTATTGCTTTCATTTGATTGTTTTGATGTGCTATCATTTTATTTTTCCACCAGCACCCTCCTCACCCTCACCGTCGACCGGGTCCTCACGATGCTGCTCCTATAGCGAAAGCCGTCTCCAGGTTGCATCCATGTCCTACACTTACACGCATACATACATAACTACAGACATACACATACACACAGATACACACACATACACCTACACACATACACAAACAGATACACACACTCAAACACATACACACACACACGCATACATACAGACACTTACACATACACACACACACCTACACACAACTACCCACACACTCATCACACTCATGCCTACACAAATACCCACACACTCATCACACTCATGCCTGCACACAGACACAGACACATATGCCTACACACACATACACATTCCCCACCACACACAAACACTCATACACACAACTACCCACAACCTCATTCCTGCACACAGACACAAACACACATGCCTACACACATACACATACCCCCTACGCACAAACACACATACCCCCACACACACATGAACACACATGACTACACACACACACACACTCGTGATTGCGAAAAACATAATTTGAATTCAAAAGGTCAAAATTCAAATTAATTTTATTTTTTTATTTGTTTGTTTCATCTTATTGAAAACGTCTTAAGCAAGATAACTATAAATTAGCAAGTGAAGACACTCCAAAATGACTTATTTCCTCCCATGAAAGAAATGGTTAAAATAATTTATTTGTTTCCAGAAGCGAAAAAAAAGATTTAAAAAAAAAGAGGGGGGGGGGAGAACACTCGATAACATCAATGTTTAAAAATATCTCTGTTTCCAAAAAAAAAAAAAAAGCCGAAAACTATTGATATTTGACTTTTGAGTATTGGGGATTTGTCATCAAAGTCGCTTCTCTATTATCTACTAAAATAGACGTCAAACAGGAATGATTGATAATTGGTTGTGATTGTAACGCTTGCCAATTTTAACTCAAAGGTTTGTCAGTGACAAAAATCGGAATACGATCATTATTAAATGCTCACTAAACAGGCTTTTCATTGTAACCTGTTTTGTTCCTCTTGAAATGGCTATAACTGTTGTTTTGGGGGGGGGGGGGAGGGGGGATGGCAATGATGACAAGCTTCAATGCGTTTTCTTTTATTTTGGAAGAAAGTTCGTTTTTTTTTTTTTTTTTTTTTTTTTTTTTTTTTTTTTTTTTTTTTTTTTTTTTTTTTTTTTTTTTTTTTTTTGGGTTTTTCAAAAATACTTACTGATTTTTTACAAATTGCACGTTTCCAAAGTTACTTTTTTAGTTATACTCTGATCGGAATAAAGAATTAAGCTGAATCAGTTTAAAAATGAGAACAAAAAGATTTACCACAGTTAAAGTTTAACGTCGGTGGACTGTAAAGAAATTGATTTCTCAAGTGAAAGAAAATGTTTTTCTTTCCCTGGAAAAGACACTCCGTGCGGAATAATTGAATTACATTCGTGGACGAAAGGTAGAAATACATTTTCATTTCCAAGCGAAACGTAACTACATTTCAAAGTAGAAGATAGATTTTTATTTTTCTCAATTCTTTCCTGAGTGCAAAAAGCACGAGTTTTAAACAATTATTTAATTTTCAGATAGTGACAGTAAATGATACTGTTAGGAGAATAACTGAAAGCGGGTTTTTTTTTTTTTTTTTTTTTTTTTCCTCCAAAAATTGTCAAACATAAATGAAAAGATACAATATATACAGGGTTTTTCACCCTACACATTGTTTCATAATTAACGGTGATGATAGACTCTAATTTACACGAATATTTCTTTGGTTATTTTTAAGCAGCTCTTTTTCCTAACTGAAGCATTAATGCCTTAAGGGGTTAGAGTAGTTCAAAAATGATGAAACGATCAAAAAAAAATTTTATCGCTTATTTCAAAACTAAAAACTATTCTGAGCATAGGGGAAAAGTTTCATTGCTTTAGTTCAAATATTTAAAAAGTTATGAGTGGTTTTAGGTCATGCTCGCTATGTGTTCTTATGCAAAAGAAAAACTTCAAATTGCTTTTTCTCGATGATGTTTTTTTTTGCGTTTTCATGTCATTAGAATCCCTTAGGATTTTTTTCTATTAAAGATACAGCTTTAAAGTAATACTTTTTGCGATTGGGATACCATATTTGACAAAACTGCATCGGATAAGCATTTTATAAATTACTCAAATGTTTAGATCATGTTAAACCTTTAAAAACCAATTTAAAAAAAAAAACTTTGATTTTTTACATAATTAATCACAGAAAATTTTCTAAACAACTCATAAGCAAATGAATGCACAGATTTTTAGAGATGATTATAGTGATCGCTTATCAAAAAACTTTTTTAAATTAGTGCAAAAATAAAAAAGCCTTAGGGATTTTAAAAAATTGAAATTTTCCTCAATTTTTTGAATTTAAAAAAAAATAGGCGATATTTTTAAATTTTGAGAATAAATTATTGATTAAGAAATAAGTATGCATGTTATGGTTTCAAAGAAATATAAAATTTACTTAAATTTTTAAAAAAATGTTTGAAAGGTAGTGCTGTGACCCCTTAAGGCTCTTATAAATACGTGTCTACATCTTTAGTACTACACCTTGTTCGTTTTGATGCCATTCTTATTTGTTTGGCAGCATAAATCGTTTGCTGCGTTTCCGTAATTCGTCATTATTCGCATTGAATGGCACGTGGTTCAGACAGAAAAAAACAAATTTGGTCCACTAGTACCAAAATGGCGGTATTGAGTAAGCCTGGGTTTTGCAGTAGCTCTAGCGGTACTGATGAAGAAACACCATTCCAGCGCCAATTTTGCCCATATTTTATTTTTAACCCCCGACACTCAAAGGAAGGGGTTATAATTTTGACGTGTCTGTGTATCTGCGTGTCTGTGTATCTGTGTGTCTGTTTGTGGCACTCTAACGCCTAAACGGATGGACCGATTTAGAAAAAAAAAATTTCGAAAGGAGAGTTGATCGAGAGTGTTCTTAGCTAGGTTGCATCTTTGGATGACATTAATTAACAAAGATATTAATTAAAAACCTCTAAATGGTTTTTCATGATTTTTGCAGTGAAAACGTAGTTAATTTTTTTAAAATTTAATACCAAAATGAAGAGAATTTCTCTCCGCGTCTGACAGAATGTGTTTGGAATTTCCATGTTTCATAGACTTCGAATTATAATGTTTTTTTAAAAGCAGATTTCAATAACGGCTTAGCCTTTACTCACGCGATTGATAACCGAATTCATTGTTGGCCGACAAGAAAATAAAACGCAATGATTTAAAATTTTTATCTGTTGCCAGTTTCTATTTAATAGCAAATAAAATGCTTGACATTGATTTTTAATAATATAACGCTTTTAAAAGGATTTTCAATTTTCCCTCTTGATTCTACAATTGCGACTCAGTCGGGGTTTTTTTTTTAATTTTTAATTTTATCGCTGCTTGTTGAAACTGAGGATTTAGTTCTTTCAATTTTCTATACAGAAGGTTAAGAGACTGTAAGATAAGCGTTAACCTGAACTCTTGAGCCTGTACCAATCTATGTAGTCGTCTTGTCTCCGGTTTGATATATTTTACACTGGCGTTCTGGCACAAGAAAATTAACTTAATCCGTATTATGACATACCAAAGCATCCCAAACAAGATTCTCATGTATCCTCAAATTTTTTTCAAAATATAGCTTTGTGTTATTATGGTTTATTCATAACATCGACTTTTAAAAAGACTTTTAAATCGACTTTTTTAGAAGCTTCAAAAGCTTTCAAAATGGTCTTAAAATATGAGCTGTTATATGTAGAGACCGACATTACTTCAACAGCCAAAATTACATGATAATGTTTGAAGTGGCACTGAGAATAACTCTAACTTCCACTTCTATTTTTTGCAATCACCATTATTAATATTGAATTTACCATTATTACCACCGGTTTCATCATTGTTATCATTGATGTATTGTTTTGCCATCTTTAAGGGAGGAGTGCCAATTATTTTGAGACAAGCCGTGCAAATGTTACGAAAATAGTTTTTTCTACGCGTTGCTGCTATTTTGTGATGGTGATTCCTTCAATCCGTGCAACTTTACTGCAATAAATATTCGTTTTTAATAGAAGACATAAAGACTTCTGAAAGAATGAGACTTGAACTGAAATCTGAAAGCTGGACTTTTTGATCTTTTTTATTTGTTTCGTAGTTATTTTTATAGCAAAAACTTAAGTTACAAAGAAGTCTGCCTATACAAATATTTTAAACTATCAATTTTCGATTTTTTTACAATTGGTTTGCTAAACTATAAACGCAGTCATCATAAAAATTGCACCTACGCATGCTTCTTTATAGATATTCCAATCGTTTCTGTTAAACGATCTCTCTTTAAATCCGCACTTTCATGAATGAATTTATTTTTAATTAAAAAAAATCACTTCAAGTCTTTTCCAACCTCCCTTACTTATTTCCTTAACATCGCCGCTATCCCAAGCATGTTTTAATGAAATTCTTTTTTCTTATTGGAATGAATCATTAAAAAGTTAAAAGAAATTGGTTAGAAAGAAGCGTTCCTTAGAAAGTTTGAGAAACGATTTCCCGAAAGCTCAAAAGTATGTTCCGTTTCGCTGATTGAAGTGACTTTTTGTCGGGAAATTTAATCTCCCATTTTCGAAAGGGTCGTCGTAAGAACACAATTTTCTGCAATTAAACGGTGAATACGTTTTGGGAAAAATTACTTGTAGTTTATTTAAACCTTTAAGTTTTTTAATGAGTGCAAGTTATTTTATTTCTTTTTTTTATTAACAAGTAAATCAATCTATTTCCAGAGGTTAATGATTAAAATCAAATATTAATTTCAATCTATGTACACGCTAATTAAAATCAAATTCTTAGCTCGGAAGGCTTATAGACCGTTTCGAAAACGCTTTGATGAGAAATTCTTTTTTTTATTTCAATTTATGACACACTTTTCACACAACCTTCTTAAAAAGAGGAGGAAAAAATATTTACACGTACTATGATATTATATATCAATTGAAAAAAGGATGTTCTAGAGTAACATATAATTTATTCATTTCCTCTAACTTACGTTGGATGGGAGTTATAATAAGCATTTTAACTCGTTTTTTTCTCTTTTTCTTTTCTTTTTTTTTTCAAGGCTTTACTCGATTTCAATCAGTAATAAGAGCTTTATTAAAATCATACAAAAAAAATTAACTAGTTTTTCCTCACTTTTCATTTTTATACCATTTGAAAAAGTGCATTTTAACAACAACGGAAAAACAAAATAGTTCTTGTTTTGACTCATAAAACATATTTGCTCTTGAACTGTTCAGATGGTGTTAAAATCAGCTAAAAGTTTCTGTTTAAAGATGAAAAATAGAAAACTTTGAAGCAATTTTCTTATTTTGAAATTTCTGCAGAAGTGAATAGTATTCATCTTACTAACTTAGTATGTAACTATTCCGTGGTGTTAATTAATGCCACTTATTTCTTATAGTATATCTAAATGAACGTATTCTATTTACATAGGAGTAAAAAAATACATCATCACCATCTACGCTGTTCATGCAAAAATTACTGATCAAAAATTTCACTCATCCTTTACTTTTACAGATTTTTTGAGTCAGTAATTTTAGTTAAAAGAAGATATGCAAGCTAGTCATGACCTTGAGTGTCCTCAATCAAGGTTCCGCCCGTGTTAAGCAATTTAAGAAACGCTGAACATTACAACATTTCTTATAATTACGGCTCTACTACGAGAGTCAAAAATGTTCCAAGCTGGTAACTGACAAGCATTAAAATCAATTGTTAAGCGTACTTTTTCTGACGATTGTATTTAAATTACTTCCTGGTGGTTATAAATTGCTAACCATTTTCGTTTGGTTGCAAGAAAGTTTCCAAAATTTAGCAACTATAGTTAATACAAAAAATACACCGCCAGCAGCTCAGTCAATTCCAGCCGAAGACTTCAGTTTTATGCTTATTAGCACTCATCAGCCCGGCATAGGAAAGTGACTGAACTGGAGGTGGAAAACCTCTTAAGGAAGCCAAGAGTGCCAAACAAACTGGTAGCTAATGTAGAATTAGCACTGACCAGACGAGTGACCGAAGCAATGGTTCGGTTCAACTCGAAGATTGCTGGCAAGGCAGGTTAAGCACGAAACTGGGGGGGGGGGGGGGGCAGTCCTCAGCTGGAATTGACTGAGCTGGCGGTGTATTTCTGCCTTAGCCCTTGCTATAGGGCGGTAACCTATTGAAAACAACTACAGTTAATCTTTGAAGAAACTTCATCTGGGGCGTTTTTTTACAGACTTTTCATTCAGACGAAATTCGTAGCTATAAGAAATTCATCGAGTAGAAAAGAACAATTTTATGACTCAGAATTAAAAGTAGACCTCTTTAGCGTAAAAATTTTTGATTATTAAAAACATTTTACACATTACAAATTAAAAATTATTTTTTTAAATACTAAAAAATCTCGTATGGAAATTCCAGAGCATCAAAGGACCTCTGAGCCAAATTTGGCAAGTATCCAACATAAACCGTGGATTTGTAAAAGGAACATAAAGCACACAAATACATCGTTCGTAGCGCCATAAGTTTATCTTTAAAAGCATACAATTGTAAAGTTATGGAATTGTGTTTTAAAGGAGTAATTTTGTTAGTTATAGAAAGATTTTAATAAGGTTGAAAAAATTCTACGATGTTCAAAAGCCTTAATTTAAACTAAAATAGCTAAATATCCTTAAATCAATTTTTTAATGAGTTCTGTCAATGTTAAAACTTTAATCATGATTCAATGCTATAGTGAAGACAAGAAAGTCTAGAACAACCTTAGGCTTTAGAATCCGTTAAATTACAAAAAATATTGCCTCTTGTTTTTCCTAAACGTTGGTTTACGTTGACCAGCATGGAGTAAGCTTTATCCGGGCATTTTATTCACTATTTCGACCAAAGGTCGAGAAAGATCTGGAGTAAAAAATGTCGCGTTTTCCAATGGTGTCAAAAAGAAAACTGTTGGACGATTCCTTCACTTTTTATTGATAGATTTAATGAAGAAAGTAGTGCCTAAATTTCAGCTAAGCCTAAAAAGTTCGAGCTGAAAACGCAAATTACTCCCGCCGTAACTAAGTTAGAGCATTGAAACAAATTGTTTAGAACGCGGAAAATTCTACCCTTTTCATCGATACACAATATTAATATGTGCAAGTAATTTTTCACCCCTTTACTAGCCAATAATAGACAATTTACGTAAAATTTAGGCCTAAAATGGAATAAAAAAAAGAACTATTTATCGGATTTTTTTCGAATTATAGCCTATGTTACGCAGTAAGAAAGCACCTTTCTTATAGTGAAGGAATTTTTCAAATAGGTGCAGTGGTTCCGGAGATTACCTCGAACATATAAACACACAAAAATCCGCCCTCTCTCTTTATAATATTAATATAGATAATAGAAATTATCAATATTTTTAAAATTCAATTATTCTTTTAAAAGCCAAATATCTCCAAATTATCGGTAACTGTAGTTGGGGCAAACCTAACCTGGCAGCGTCGTAATGCTGTGTTTTCGCAACCTTCGCAATGCTTCCAGGTTAGGTGTACCCCAGCTATAGTCCCCATTTCATGACATCACTGTAACCGCTGTAAAAAGTCATTTCTGCCGTGGGAAGGTAAAGGGCAGTAACTGCAAATATGTCATTTTTATTTATTTTTATTTTATTTTTCTTTTATTTTTTTTTTATTTATTTATTTATTATTTTTTTTTTTGTGATCTGTTGAACTTTAGCTTTACGGTACAAGATTACTTATTTGGTTTCCGCAAAAAAAAAAAAGAAAATGTGAAAAAAAAAAAAGAGTTATAATGAGTTTGAATTCTGAAATTTTGAATTCAAATTATGTTTTTCGCAATCACGAGTTGCGACAGGACCCTACTTATTGGTTACTGCCCTACTCACTTGTTTCCAGAAACGACTCCTGTCCCTCCTCTAGGGCGGTTGCGTGTGTACAGTTGTGTAAGTGTATGTGTAGGCTTGTGTGTGTGCGTAGACCTGTGTGAATGCGCGTTGGCGTGTGTGTAGGTGTGTAAAGGTGCGTGTATGTGTGTGAGTGTGTACGTGTATGAGCGTGCATGTGTACTACATGGAAGCCACCGACTGGGAGAAGCGGCTACCGGGAGGAGTCGTGCCTGCAGAGGACGATGCGGTTGAAAAAGGAACCAAACATCAAGGACGGTCAAGTAAAAACAATTAGCAATCGTGATTGCTTAAAATAAATAAATAAATAAATAATAATAATAATTGGAATTCTGAAATTTTGAATTCAAATTATGTTTTTCGCAATCACGAACTGCGACAGGACACTACTCATTGGAGTTATTGTTTCTAGAAACGGCTCCTGTCCCCCCAAGCCTGCCCCTCCTCCTGGGCGGTTACGTGTGCATAGTTGTGTGTGTGTAGGCTTGCGTGTGTGTGTGGACCTTTTTTTATGCACGTAGGCGTGTGTGAATGTATGTGTATGAAGTCATGTGTTTGTATGTGTGTGAGCGTGCGTGTGTGTAGGACATGGACGCCTCCGACCAGGAGAAGCGAATAGCTCAGGACCGGGGGACAGCCGCGCCTGCACGGCAGAGGCCGGTGGGCGGTGCTGCTGGTGTGCCTGGTCCAAGCTGAAAAAGGAACCACAACATCAAGGACGGTCAAATGAAAGCAATAAGCAATCGTGATTGCTCAAAAACGTCTAATTTCAACATTTCCTTATGTTTAGTATTGAGCTCAAAACACGTTTCTTCAACTATCTCAAAAAAACATTTCTGCAGATAATGCCGTTTACCCTTCCACGACAGATTATCTTTTATTACCTTAAATTGTTTATGATGGTTACCATGGAAAGAACTTTATGTTTTGACATCTTTATCCAAAAAATCCTTCCCAAAAAATAATCGAATGAAATAGATTTTCTCCTAATATTTTTTAGTTGTATCATCGTACCTATTTTAGCATTTTTAAAAAGATGTTTTTTTTTTTAAATTCAGTGGAAAGTTATTGACTGTAGGTTGAGTTGTAGATTCATATTCCAGCAAAAATCTCAATTTACAATACCAAATTTTTCAATTCAAAATCTAAATTATTAATCGAGGAATCGCTAAAACGTGTCTTAAAAATTTAATAGCATGTGTGAAGGGAAAGAAACAGTTTCTACTTTTCTAAGTTTATATTTCTTCTGCTAAACCCTTTTAGTTTTTGTTTTAAGTTTGCAAAATATGTTCGATTCAGCGTAAAGAATTTTTTATTGCTCAATACCTCTCATATGCCTCAAGCATACTTCAGTTAAGGGGGTCCGGGACATATTTTGAAAAAAATTTTATTAAATACTTTAGAGTTTTGAATTTTTTTGCACTGATTCACGATCTATTTATTAAGCAAAATCATTACATAAACACTAAAAAAAAATTTTATTTAAATTTAATTTGTTTTAAAAGAAATGTTGCTTTTAATTGTTATACCTCAAAATATTCTTGGTAAATTTTCAATGTTTTTTTTTCAAAAAACTATGCACAAATATCTGAGCTTTAATTTTTATTCGAGGATTTTAAAAATATTGATTCAATAAAAACTAGAAAATATTTGAAGAAAATCGAAAAATTCGAAGATACTTTTTTTTTAAAAAAATCATATTTTTCGCAGTAAACTTTTTTTTTTTTCAAATTCGCCGAATAAAAATTAAAGTAAACTATTTGAAAAAGATATGCTCCAAATTTCATTACTTTATCTCTATCGGTTCCTGACTTATAAGAGTTTGAATGCAAGAATTCGGGAAAAATTGCATCATGGAGAAAAACTCCTTTAAAGTTTTAAAGTTAAATACACATTAGTTAGGTGCATGCAACAAAAATAATTCTATCTTTCGTTCTAATTAAGATAGAAACAAGGTTCAAACGTCTTTTTAAGCAGATGAAAACGGAGTAAATTTTCAAATGATAAAAAAAAAATGCAAAATTTGACGATTTTTGTGTCCCGGACCCTTAAGGGGGTCCGTACATTCAGGGGTACATTCAGACCACAGTACCGATTCTTTTCAAAGCTATTGGTCGATTCATCGCTGAAACGTGTCTTAAAAATTCAATAACATGTTCGAAAGACTAGAAACATTTTCTCCCAAGAGGAAACCAAAACCTTTTTTCTCCAAAAGTGGAGAAAGATATCATCTACCGCAAAGCAATCATTTTAAAACCATGACATTTTAATTGCTCTTATCTGTCAAAACCATTTTTCAGAAGAGGACTCGGTTCTTTGGAAACAGACAAAACATGTCTTTATTTCTAAAACTTCGGGCTGAAAGCTGTATTTAGGACTTTTTTCCTAATGTTTTTCCTTTTTTCAGACTATAATTTTATGGGTGCTTTATTGAACACTTGAGTGCAGTTCTAATGGTTGACCAACACAGCAAAGTTATCACGTTTCTATCAAGTTTTTGAGTGAAAATTCCTATTAATTTGTAGTGATTGTTCTTTTTTTTCCTGCCTTTTATTGAGTGAGGCATACTTCTTATACTGCTCTAGACAATACTCATTTCGTAATTTATTTGGGAACTTCATTTTAAGTGTTAAATTCATTTATAGTCAACTAGCTGCGTTGCCCGGCTTTGTCCGGTCCACCTTGAAAATACAAATTGTCTCAAGTGACGTATATACAACAATCAGGCTTAAATAAATTTAAAAAAAACATCATGCAAAATTTTCCTTCCAAACAATGACGCTAGATATTAAAATATTTTTAAGAAATTAAATCGAGAAAGATTCATTTAAAAAGCGTAACCATGGAAACACAAAATAAAATAAGTTTAAGCAATTAAAATGCGAAAGAAAACGGGAAACAATTTGAAGGGAAATGCGATTTTTTGAAATTGATTTAAAAAGGCTCGTAACTTTTTTTTTCCTTCGGAGATAGAAGTTTAGTTTTTCGACCAAAGGTCGAGATATAACAGGAGTAAGAAATGCCACTTTTTTCAATGCTGTCAAAAAGAAAACTGTGGGAAAACCCCTTCACTTTTTATTGATAGATTTAATGAAGAAAGCAGCGCCTAAATTTTCAGATAATCCTAAACAAATTCGAGCTAAAAACGTAAATAACTCCCGCCGTAATTAAGGAAGAGCATTAAAACAAATTGCGTAGAACGCGGAAAATTCTACTCTTTCTAACGATATATAATATTAATATGTTGAAGTAGTTTTTCACTCCCACATTCAGGAATTTGTGTGAAAATTGGGCTTAAATTGGAATAAAAAGAGAACAATTCATCGAATTTTTTTCGAACTGGTCTGCAAACCTTTTCAGGACTTAAAGGAACAAACTGCGAAAATTTCAGCGAAATCAGCCGGATAGTTCGCAAGTTTTGCGATTTCAAACACACAGACACTTTTTGGAGACTTCATTGTATACTATGTAACTTCTATATGTTTCATATATTGAGCTTGTTTTATTAAGTGAGCTCAATTTGTTATATAAACTGCATCAAAGTTCATTTCGTACTTTTAGCGGTGCAAAGTTCTTTTGAGATTTAAATTTGCAATGTTGAACTGTTTTGCAGTTCTTGATGAACTTTAGTATGTTTGTTTGGTTGCTTCATGTTAAGGGAGCTCAGCTTGCTTTATATGCTGTTCCAGACAAATTTAATTTTGTAATTTATACGAAACAGAGCTCTTTTGAGATTTTTCCTTGCTCTGTTAAGCTCATTTACAATCAATATCGAGCCTCTGTTGATTGCTTTTTTTAGTGAGCTCAGCATGAAATATTGCGCGAAACAAAGTTCAATTTAATTTATACGGTGCACACTCTTTTTAGTTTTCCATTTGCAATGTTAAATTCACTTACAGCCATTAAAGAACTTTTGTATGTTTGTCTATTTACATTTTATTCAGTGAGCTAAGCGTCTTATACCGCGTCAGACATTGTGCATTACTTAATTTATAAGATACACACTCTTTTAGCTTTCCATTTGCAATGTTAAATTCACTTAAAGTCATTAAAAGAACTTTTGTATGTTTGTCTATTTATATTTTATTCAGTGAGCTAAGCGTCTTATACCGCGTCAGACATTGTGCATTACCTAATTTATAAGATACACACTCTTTTTAGCTTTCCATTTGCAATGTTAAATTCACTTACAGTCATTAAAAGAACTTTTGTATGTTTGTCTATTTACATTTTATTCAGTGACCTAAGCGTCTTATAACGCGTCAGACATTGTGCATTACTTGTTTTATAAGGTACACACTCTCTTTAGTTTCCCATTTGCAATGTTAAATTCACTTAGTCATTAAAGAAGTTTTGTATGTTTGTCTATTTACATTTTATGCGGTGAGCTAAGCGTCTTATACCGCGTCAGACATTGTGCATTACTTAATTTATAAGATACACACTCTTTTTAGCTTTCCATTTGCAATGTTAAATTCACTTACAGTCATTAAAAGAACTTTTGTATGTTTGTCTATTTTCATTTTATTCAGTGAGCTAAGCGTCTTATACCGCGTCAGACATTGTGCATTACTTAATTTATAAGATACACACTCTTTTTAGCTTTCCATTTGCAATGTTAAATTCACTTACAGCCATTAAAGAACTTTTGTATGTTTGTCTATTTACATTTTATTCAGTGAGCTAAGCGTCTTATACCGCGTCAGACATTGTGCATTACTTAATTTATAAGATACACACTCTTTTTAGCTTTCCATTTGCAATGTTAAATTCACTTACAGTCATTAAAAGAACTTTTGTATGTTTGTCTATTTACATTTTATTCAGTGAGCTAAGCGTCTTATACCGCGTCAGACATTGTGCATTACTTAATTTATAAGATACACACTCTTTTTAGCTTTCCATTTGCAATGTTAAATTCACTTACAGTCATTAAAAGAACTTTTGTATGTTTGTCTATTTACATTTTATTCAGTGAGCTAAGCGTCTTATACCGCGTCAGACATTGTGCATTACTTAATTTATAAGATACACACTCTTTTTAGCTTTCCATTTGCAATGTTAAATTCACTTACAGCCATTAAAGAACTTTTGTATGTTTGTCTATTTACATTTTATTCAGTGAGCTAAGCGTCTTATACCGCGTCAGACATTGTGCATTACTTAATTTATAAGATACACACTCTTTTTAGCTTTCCATTTGCAATGTTAAATTCAATTACAGTCATTAAAAGAACTTTTGTGTGTTTGTCTATTTACATTTTATTCAGTGAGCTAAGCGTCTTATACCGCGTCAGACATTGTGCATTACCTAATTTATAAGATACACACTCTTTTTAGCTTTCCATTTGCAATGTTAAATTCACTTACATTCATTAAAAGAACTTTTGTATGTTTGTCTATTTACATTTTATTCAGTGAGCTAAGCGTCTTATACCGCGTCAGACATTGTGCATTACTTAATTTATAAGGTACACACTCTTTTTAGTTTTCCATTTGCAATGTTAAATTCACTTACAGTCATTAAAATAACTTTTGTATGTTTGTATATTTATATTTTATTCAGTGACCTAAGCGTCTTATAACGCGCCAGACATTGTGCATTACTTATTTTATAAGGTACACACTCTCTTTAGTTTCCCATTTGCAATGTTAAATTCACTTAGTCATTAAAGAAGTTTTGTATGTTTGTCTATTTACATTTTATGCGGTGAGCTAAGCGTCTTATAACGTTCCAGACATTATGCATTACTTAATTTATGAGGTGCATACCTCTTTTGCGAAGTTCATTTACAACTTTCCATTTTTTTTTTGGGGGGGGGGGTGTTTTGATGGGTATTTTTCTCATTTAGGGGGCTCTTGCTTTTTGAAGGGGTCTTCGCGATATTGAGGGGATGAGCCTTTGCCCTTAGGAGAGGCACCCCTGGCCGAAATCGGTACAAAAGGGTGATTGCACATACCTCGACACTTGGCAGCTCTTTAAATGTTTACGAAACCCCTTAAGAGGCGTATGAAAACTAATGTGTTAGACTAACCTTAGACAAGGGTGCATACAGTGTATCGAAGAAATTCAGAGATTAAAAAAAAAAACAAGAACTGAAAGTCTACCTGTATCAAACAAGTTATTCATGTCTTTTCATCCATAAGCTCATTATTTTTTGCATTGAAAAAGGCGTTCCCTGTAGCGCCAAAACACGTGTCTGCTGTAATTTTCAAATTTGTGCTTCTTCTAACGTTGTTTTGTCTTATTTTACTGTTCAGCACAAAGGTATTTATTTATCTTAAGTTATTCATGCTTTTCAAAGCTTGGAGTAAAGATTGGCAGCAATGGCTATAATAAATGTTGACGGCAATAAATGCTTTGGCTTTTGGCGAATTCCAGCGGACTAGTTAGTAGTATTGGGAATATGACTTTTATATTTTCTAATATGTTTTTCTATATTGCTTTCAAACCAAACTAAATTTTCACAATGTGATGTTGATATACGTGTAAAGAAATCGCAGGAAAATGAATAATTTAGAGTCTTAAACCTTAACTAATTATGAATAAATTTTCTTTCAGTTGTAGTGAATTCTATAAAATAGCAAACATTTAACAATTTTTGTAGCATTATTTATTCTGTTACACTAATTATTTTGTAGCAAATCTTTAGCTTCATTTTAACTCATAAGTTTTTTTTGCTCACTTTTTTCAATTGCTAATCAGGTATGAACATCAACTGTAATAGCATAATTATGCCATACCCTCTCTTATATTCAGTAAATTACGACTGAGCTTGTGATGTATTTCATGTGTTTCTGCCTTATCCTCGGCAAATGGGTTTGTAATTTACTGAATATACCATGCCTTGCCTTCAATCTTCCAGTTGAACCGAACCATTGCTTCGGTCACTCATCTGGTCTGAGCTAATTCTATATTAGCTACCCCTTTGTTTGGCACTCTTGGCTTCCTTAAGAGGTTTTCATCTACAGCTCAGTCATTTTCCTATGCCGGGCTGATGAGTGCTAATAAGCACGAAACTGCAGCCCTCGGCTGGAAATGACTGAACTGGCAATGTATTTCATGTGCCTCTTTTATCTTTACTAATAATAAAGCAGAAAGTCTCTCTGTCCGGAGGATGTCTGGATGTCTGGATGTCTGTAGGATGTCTGTAGGATGTCTGTGACGCGCATAGCGCCTAAACCGTTCTGCCGATTTTCATGAAATTTGGCACGAAGTTAGTATGTAGCATGGGGGTGTGCACCTCGAAGCGATTTTTCGAAAATTCGATGTGGTTCTTTTTTTATTCCAATTTTAAGAAAAAAAACTATCATAAATTACGAAATTATCATGACGTGGAACCGTAACAGGGGCACAAGCCAATTGGCGAGATACGAAATTATCATAACGTGGAACTGTAACGTCGGTACAAGCCAGTTGGCGAGAAAATTCACCATACATTATTTGTAAATACACAGGCGATCCAAAAGACCTTTAATTTTTCTATTACGGGCGAAGCCGTGCGGGTGCCACTAGTACTTAATAACTTATTAAGCTTTAATGTTATACTCTATTTTTACTCCAACATAGAATTATCACAAGCAAGGGCTAAGTCACAAGCTGGATTATATAAGCGAGTATAGGTTTAAAGCCGAAGGTAAAGCTTCGTGAGAACGTGAAGTCCTCAAATGGGAAGAAGTTTGACTTTAGCCTCGACACAAAAACGACCCTTAAAATCAATGAGGTTGTTTCCTTCAGTTAAAAGTACTACTTTTTAGCCTACTTTCCCAGTAAAAGTCAGAAAAAGAAGAAAAAAGCATGAAAGAAGGCTTAATGCATCTTAAAAATATCGCAAAAAAACAAAAAAAAAGTCAAAAATAAATAAAATAATTAAATAAATATTGAAATATTAAAAATTGGAAAGTAGGGTATTGAGATGGGGAAAAATGTCCGTCGGTCTGTCGGTCTGTCTGTCTGTCTGCCCCCCCCCCCCCTAATAACTTTTGAATAAATAGCCCGATTCGAAGAAACTTTTTTTTGTTCGAAAGATCTCGGCGACGACACCTCATTCCCATATTTCACTTTTTGATTTGAACTATTTATTGTTCAATTTTGAACAGTTCAAAAAACTTAACATTAGCGCCAACGGGAAAATTCAAGGCAATTCCGAACTGTGAGGCGAATTTGCTTCAAACAAACTTTGTAGGAAAAAGCTTTTGATGAAAAATTTGTATATAAAATTTCTTTTTGATTTGAACAATTCTCCGTTCAATTTTGAACAGTTCAAATCCCTTAACATTAGCGCCTACGGGGAAACTGAAAGTCAATGTAGATTTCTGAGCTGAAGGCGGAATTACTTCAAACAAATTTTGTTGGAAATATCTCTTGACGCCAAACTCCAGACTTCGACTCCGAGAATTTAGGGGCACTTGACTCCGACTCCTGTGCCCGACAATCAATCGGACTCCGACTCCCCGTCTTCGACTATGACTTCGTAGCTTTGGCGAAAATTTATACACGGAGGAAAAACCGATTCTTATAGATTCGACTCCGACTCCTTTACCCCAAAATGAGATTGACTCCGACTCCGACTCCGCAGCTATGGTTTTGACTGAAATAATTATTGTTGATCTGACGTGTTTTTATTTTTACGTTAAAGTTTTAATTTAGGTATTCAGTTTTCGACGAACAAACTTGAAGTCATTTATGTTTCTACATAAAGATATCCGCAGACGATTTTTTTTTTTTTTTGACAATGAAAATTATTTCTTTAAGTTGACATTTTATTCTTTTTCTTTATTTTGGTAAGTGCATTAATTCATTAAAAAAATTGTTTTTGGCAACAGGGGAAAAAGAAACGACTTTTTTTTTTTTTGATATGATGTATTTATTTTAATGAGCTTATTAATTTTAATTATTATTTTTTTGGTTTTGAAAGCTGTTAAAGATTTTTTCAATGGAAAAAAGTGTATTAGCTGCTTTAATTAAAATTTGCTGCTATTTTTTTTTTTTTTTTACGCATCTAATTTTTTTAGATGAGTGAAAAATATTTTATTCCTAGAAATCAGCTTAAAGTATTTTAAAAATATGTTTGAAAAAATTTGCGATTTTAGCTATTTTTGAGAATATTGATCAGGTACTAGAAAGTAGTATGGGTATGCGGGAAAGTAGGCTCGTCTAGTTCTAGACAGAACTTCTTGTTGTTATTGAAATTGATAGAATGAGCAAACAATTAACATAGAGCCAGAAAAAACTTTCATTTTTCCCCAACTTCTATTTTTCATTTATTTATTATTTTATTTTTTTTTACTGTCCGATTTTGACAATAAAGCGTGGTCTTTATGGCATCACAAGTGAAGTACTTTGGCGTGCTACTCCGTTGGCGAGCTAATTGTTTACGCTTTGCTCTAAACCACGTTGCCAGGCTATGATAATTTGCGCTGTGCGGTAATAGCATCAGTGAATGGCATGTCATCACTCGTGATGGCATGTGCAGAAGCGTAAAATATATGAATTTCAATCTGCGCACCGATGAAAAAACTGTTTAAAATATTAAATTTTGTTAAATCTTTTAAGAAATGGTTAAATCCTATGCTTTCAAGCATGCTTTTTCAAAAAAAAAAATTTCTTAATTTCGAAAACAACCCATTTGGAAGGGTTATACATTATAATTTTAATTTTTTTAAAAGAGGAATGAGATTCGCAAAGAAAAAAAAAACCTTGTAGTTCAAAGCTTCTGTAGGCGGACAAAATTTTAATATTGAGTAATACTAATGCTTACAGTTTTGAGTGGGATAGGATGGTTTCCCTCGTTTTGACTTCTAAGCTATCAGTCAGCCCTAAAATTTGCAGAATTTCTAGTTTTTCTGAGCTGACACACTACGAAATTTGCCAATTGTTGTCTGGGTTGAGGTCAGTCAGGTATTTAATTACCTTGAAATTCAACGTTGTATAATCCGTCAATCGTCTTTCGAAGCGCGACCATTACTAAAAGTACAGCTAAATACTTGTGAACTCCAAAAATAAATAAATAAATAATTTGAATTTTGACACCTGGAATTCAAATTATGTTTTTCGCAATTACGAGTGTGTGTGTCGTGTGTGAATGTAGGCGGATGTGTTTGTGTCTGTGTGCAGGCATGAGTGTGTGGGTATGCGTTTGTATGTGTGTGTATACATGTGCGTATGTATGTGTGTGTGTATGTGTGGGTAGGTGTGTGTGTGTGCAAATTGTGTGTGTATGTGGGTAGGTGTGTGTGTGTGCAAATTGTGTGTGTATGTGGGTAGGTGTGTGTGTGTGTGCAAATTGTGTGTGTATGTGGGTAGGTGTGCGTGTGTGCAAATTGTGTGTGTATGTGGGTAGGTGTGAGTGTGTGCAAATTGTGTGTGTATGTGGGTAGGTGTGTATGTATGTGTGTGTGTAGGGTGTGGGTATGTGTGTATGTATGTGTGTGTTTGTGGTGTGTGCAGGCATGAGTGTGTGTGTGTGCAGGTGTATGTATGCATGCGTGTGTGTGTGTGTAGATTATGGACGCGCCGGTTGAGGGTGGTGCTGCAGAGGGAGGCGGGGGGAGGGAATAAAATCATAGGAACATCAAAACTGTCAAATGAGAATAATAAGCAATGTGACTGCTCAAAACAATGAGCTCAGAAAGTTTTATATTGTGTGTGAACCCCAAAAGAGGGATGTTATGAATTAGGAGTATTTTAAGATTCTTGACTTCGAAATTATTTTAGAAAATTATTATGGAGTCAATTCTCATAAGTTCTATTTCTAGAGATATTATTATATTGTAGTAATTCCGAACAGTAACCTTGGAAAGAAAAGTAAAAGCATTGGTTATGTAAAGACTAATTCCTATATCCAAACAAAAGTAGTTTTCATCTTCTTGAACTATCCAATGTATCAATAGATTCGTCAAAACGATAACACGTGAAGTCCAATAATAACACTCGACAAAGCACAAAGAAAACATCCACAAGGAGGAAAGAAAGAAAGCAATACTTCTTTTCCAAAAGCTAAGAATATTTTCATCTAGCCAATGGCCATCAGCGTCCCTTCACATCCATGACGCCTAAATTGCTTCTATCAATCACTGACTAAAAGATCCCAACCCTGCACCCAGTGAGTGATGGGAAGGATTTGAAATTGCATTAACAGCTTTTCAAAGTGCTTGTTTGTGCGGTTACTTGAAACTTTATTTCAAACATTATTCAGGGAAAAGTTTTGGATCAGCGGTTTTCAGTGTATGACGTCGGGAAGATTTTTTTTTTTCTGTAAGTTGGTAGGGTAGTCTGGCCTAGTAGTTTAGGCACAGTTTTACTTTTAGAAATACGTTATATCGATAAAAACAGTAGCATTTGGTAAGATTTTTATTGTATGTGTAATTATAGAAAAACTAGTGGTACCCGCACGGCTTCGCCCGTAATATCAAATTAAAAGGTCTTTTGGTTCGCCTGTATATTTACAAATGATGTGTAGTGAATTTTCTCGCCAATTGGCTTGTGCCCACGTTACGGTTCCACGTTATGATAATTTCGTATCTCGCCAATTGGCTTGTGCCCATGTTACGGTTCCACGTTATGATAATTTCGTAATTTATTCGTCCATCTTATGATAGTTTTGTTCTTAAAATTGGAATAGAAAAAGAACAAAATCGAATTTTCGAAAAATCGCTTCGTGGTGCACACCCCCATGCTACATACTAACTTTGTGCCAAATTTCAGGAAAATCGGCCGAACGGTCTAGGCGCTATGCGCGTCACAGACATCCTACAGATATCCTACAGACATCCAGACATCCTCCGGACAGAGAGACTTTCAGCTTTATTATTAGTAAAGATTATAAAAAAATAACTGGGAAGCATTTATTTATTTATTTATTTTTGTGAATTTATGAACTTATACCTTTTCTTGAATTTAATTCTTTTATACAACTCAAATTCAAAATAATAGAATACTTTCCACTTTTTGGAAAAAAGTTTATTCTATCAAAATATAAGTGCAAATTAAATATTTAAAAAAGAGTGTCACATTTCTTTGACCTTTAAAATGTACATTACATTTCAAATATAATCAATTAAAATAATCTTAGACGAAATAATCCAAAAGTTCATTTTGTGATGAAAATTTACATTGAGTCAAAAAATTAGAATATTCGGATTAAAGGGGGAAAAACACTTTCAAAAGAAACAATATCAGTACTAGAATAAGTCATTTTTTGCTGGATTGAATGCTTTAATCCTTTTCAGACGGATTCTATCACCTGTTTACATCAATCGTTTCTGACACTGTTTCCATATCCTCTTCAATGCGGCAACAAGCTCAATTTTGTTCGCGGGCACCAGGTCTTGAACCGCTTTCTTTAGATTTGACGGTACCACAAATTCTTGATCGCATTGAGATTGGTAGAGTTTCTTAACCAGTTTAATACCGAAATTCCTCTTTCTATTTTAAATCTATGAATTTAAATCTATGAGATTTAGAGATGTGACATGGAGTCGAATTTTACTGAAAGATAAAATGTGTCACTCAATGTGTAGCTGCTGTGCCTCAGATGAAGTATCATGCAGTATTATTGATTAACAGCGGAAGTCACGCATTGTTTTATTTTAAGATATACATGTATAACTTCCCAATTCCAGCAGCCCTCATGCACCCACAAACCAAGAAGGATGTGTCAAAGTGGAAAGAATGTCTTACACAAGATTTCTAATACTCTTTTCTTTTTAAACGTCAAACCCGAACACCTTTTTGTGTTCACTTATATTCCAAAAAAATATTCATCACTAAATACAATACTTTTCTACCCTTGTTGCCCCTGTTTGAGCTTCTCTTTGTTCCAGGAGATCGGTGTACTTTCTGCTTCATGTTTATCTTTGGTCTCACTTTGTAGATCTGCAATTAAAACTGCAGTTTATGCAACAGTCCAATAGTAGTTGGCGTGGATAAGGTCCATTCTATCCAACACTTATGGACGAAAAAAGCATTTTTCAACGATTATTTTGGACAATTTACTTCAACTTTGGTTTATCTCTGCCAGGTGTTACAATTTTTCTACCTCGTTTACTTCGGTTACTTTTTAGTTGGTCAGTCCTTCTATATTCCTTTAAAATCTTACATACCATAGATTGTAAAACGTTCATTTGAATTGAGTTGGATAGTTTTTTTCTAACTTTGGGAAATGATACAATGCGTAACTTCGTTCTTTTCCCTCTATTTATCACCTTGACGACTCCTTTTGAGCGATAAAAGACTTTTAAAAGAGCGTAAAATTATTCGGGCGCCAAGCTCCATACTTGTGACAAACTATAGGGTAACAGGTATGTAAATACTTTCGCTACTTTTTAAAATTCACATGGAATGAATAAATTATTCTAATCTTTTTGACCCATATCAAAGATCTATCTATTTTCCCAATGTGTTAATGATCCATAAATTGTTAAAATATTATCTGAGAAGTTGTTTAAATTGATTTACCCATTCATGAACAACGATTTTTAGTCTTTTTAATTTGCATGCGTTCATTTTTCCTTACTCAGGGACAAGTTTTGTTCAAACAGTTCTGGTATTCTATGGTTTTGAATTTGGGTTGTAGAATAAGTAGATTTTATCTATTTCACAAAGATGAGGAAGCATGCTTAAGCTTTTACTTTGAACTAGTGCATTATTGTTCCCTTTGAACGTTTTGATGCTTGTTTTGCTTTTTAAACATGTAACTCTCTTTTTCTATTATCTGACAATCCCTCCCTACTTTTTTTCCAGTTGTCAAAAGACGATACAAAGCCCAAGTATACGATGAGTTCGTCGTCCGTGGCAATACTGCAGTTCTCCGATGCCAGGTTCCATCTTTTGTAAAGGAATACATCACTTTCCAATGGAAGAGAGGAGATGGAGTCACAATTAATTCCACAGTAACCAGAGGTAAGTTTTTCGCATACACATACCGCCCATACACACACACATTCATATACACAACTACCCACACACTTATGCCAGCAAACAGACACAAACACACATGCCTACACACACATACACATACCCCCTACACACAAACACACATACCCTCTCACACAAACACACACGCCTACATACACACACTCGTGATTGCGAAAAACATAATTTTAATTCAAGATGTCAAAATTCAAATTAATTTTTTTTCCTTATCTCTTTGGTGTGGGAGGGAGCGGAAAAAAAAGTTAGCTAAATGTCTTTTCTTAGAAATTCCTTTCGACGCAAGAAACATCTTGATATTTTAGGAATCAAGTCTCTTTTTTCCCTTCGAGCTAACGGTTTCATCAATCTGGAAAAAAGATCCATCTCAAAACAAAAAACAAAACCAATCGATTCACTTTGTGAAGCAATCATAATATATCTATAATCCGCAAGCAGTTAAAACGTAGATTTTCTTTCGAGGATTGGAAAGAAAAGCGCAAAAAGAGGGGCATTTTCTTAGGTTATTGTATTATCGTTCTGCTACTGGATATTCAAAAGATAGCTGTTGTATTTTATCGTTATTTGGAATGAGGCTTCTTGTTTCACGTTTCTATATGTGTTTTTTTGTTTTTTTTTTTTTTTTTTTTTTGTTGCTTAAGTCTAAACCAGAATGGCATTATGCGGCACTAGAGAGCCCTTTATTTTTGGAAAATAGTATCATTTTAAATTTAAAAGTTTGTTTATTTTTAAGCGTTCATTTTATTTGATACTCATCCGACTGTTTCTTCTATTCCACTTCTTCAGAAATAAAAACAAATACATTTTTTTCATTAATAGGAAAAATCATATTTTTCAGTTAAAAAATCTTTTTGATTTCATAATTTCACTTAACCAAAGCCAGACGAGAAAAATAACATTCATATTACATCTGAAAATTCTTACTTTTTGTGAGCAATCACGATTGCTTATTGTTCTCATTTGACCGTTTTTGATGTCCGTGCCTTTTTCAGCTTGCACTAGGGGGCCTCTGCAGCACCACCGCCCACCGTCCTCTGCACGCGCGGCTCCAAGCACTGCTTCCTGGAATCAGTTTCTCCTGGTCCATGCGTTCATGTCCTACACACACGCTCGATCACACACACACACACACACACACACACACACAGTCACACACGCTCATACACAAGGCTTTACACACATACACACACGCCTACGTGTATACAAACAGGTCTATGCAAACACACAAACCTACACATGCACTCACGCGCACCTACACATACACACACACGCACACACACACATACACACACACGCACGCACACACACGCCTGCACGCGCGCACACACACACGCCTGCACGCGCGCACACACACACGCCTGCACGCGCGCACACACACACGCCTGCACGCGCACACACACACACACACGCCTGCACGCGCACACACACACACACGCCGGCACGCGCACACACACACACACACACGCCTGCACGCACACACGCAACTATACGCACGTAACCGCCCAGGAGGAGGGGCAGGCTTGGGGGGACAGGAGTCGTTTCTAGAAACAATAGCCCCCAATGAGCAGGGTCCTGTCGACACTCGTGATTGCGAAAAGCATAATTTGAATTAAAAATTTCAGAATTCAAGTTAATTTTCAACTATTATTATTATTATTATTATTTTGTAACTTTCCGAAAATAATAAATGGCACAAGTTTCGGCAGTTCTCTTGATTGGTTATGTCCCCTTGCTGGGATTTAGAAAACTAGTTAAACATGCAAAATATTTAAATTTTGCTCCTACAAGTCATGGATCTCATTCGGTAGTATTATTAATACAGGTGACACTAGAACGTACCAATCATGTAGAAACTGTTTGGGCGATAAACTCAAACCGGGACATACACTCAACTGCGCAGCCAACACGAGACGCTACATGCTATTAATGAACTTCCCTTTCAGGGAAAACTCTCTTTCAACAAAACTGTGGACGTTGGCAAGGCAATAATTTTGGCAACATTTTGACTGGACATGACCCCAACCAACCATATACAGTAAAACCTGTAAAGGTGACCACCTTTCTAAGTTGACCGTTGTTGTCAGATACAGAATTAGAACTGGATACTACAGTGAAACCTGTGTAAGTTGACCACTTGCGGTGCAGTACTTTGGTGGTCAACTTAGACAGGTGGTCGACTTATAGAGGATAGTAACGAAAACTTTTTCTTTGTCATTTTTTGTCCCATGTATTCATTTTTTAACGAATTGGAATACTTTAAACTCACTTTCATTGTTTAATATTACCTTAAAAGAATAAGAAAAAAATATCGTTTACAGATTTTTAGAGATTATTTACCAGAATGACGCATAAAGTATCACACAAAGAAAAAATTTCTGTGAATCAATCAAAAAAAAAGAAAGAAAGAAAGAAAAACAATTGCCTCATTGCTTATGAAAAACTACTTACTTGATATTAGCAATTCTTAAAAATTCATAACAAATCAAAAGCGACTCAAATTCTTGATTTAATTTTTTGTTGTACATTTATAACCATGGTAATCTATCTACTTTTCAACAAAATAACTCCTTATTGAAGTTTGGCGCATTTTATGGAACTTAACATTAGCCCAATGTTTTTAGATGAAAACATAAATATTCATAGGTTTTTCTAAAATGTCTGGTTACTTATTTGAGGCATAACTGATGAAACTTTTAGTACAATCTAATGCTTTTGCCTAGTGGTCAATTTACAAAGGGTTTTTTACAATACTCCAAACCAAAGCTGGTGTATATCTGTCTTCAAGATAGACAGGTGGTCAAGTTACAGAGGTTTTCCTTCATTATATAAGATAGGACTAATTTCGTTCTTGACAAAAGCGGTCAACTTAGACAGGTGGTCAACTTTAAAGGTTTTACTGTATATATCAACCTTCATAACTTGACCACCTGTCTAAGCAAACCAATAAAGTCATGCGCTGTAGATGGTCAACTTACACTGGTTTCCACTGTACTTCATTTCAATGTTTATACAAAAGTAATAAAAGCTGTGAGAGACCTTATTTTAACGGCAATCAATATTCACCAAGAATAGTTTTTTGTATTATTGTTGTTCAAAACTATGTAACAAACTATTCAGTTTTATGAGTAATTCCAAGAGAATTTAGAAGCTAAGCGACATAGAAGATAAAATATTTTTTAAAGCAATTTCTCTTTTAGATGAAAATCCATAAAAGCTTTTTCCTGTGCCAGAGTTCAGAAAGCATTTCCAAAGAATGTAACAAAAAATCTAAAAGCGGGAAAAAAAAGTATCAGCTAGTTTGCGGAAGGTTGGTAAGGAGGTTGACTTCTTTCTTCAGGGGAGCATAACTGGCTACAACATTTGTGGAAAAAATAATGTCTCCCTTGGAAGCCATAAGGAACCTTTCCAAGTTCTTTTCGTAACAGAAAATGGAATACTTTGAACATAATCGACATTCTTTCAAATATTTAGGAACATTTTGAACTGGGAACACGAGACCGCTTTTGAAGCACAAGAGCGTTTTTTCCTAGAATAAATATCAACTTTCTACAAATGATATTAACCCCTTCAGTCGGAATTATGAAATATTTGACCAAAAATGTTGATATTTGGTACGCAGTGTGCTATGGTAAAGGGTATATTAGAGACAAAATTTTGAGTTTGTAGGAGAAAAATGAAAAGAGTTATGGCACGTCCAATATTCCGGACTTATATTTTTGAAATCAATATTTCATATACAAAAACGATAAAATACCGAACAAACTTCATTTAAAAATGTTCTACCAACAATTATAAAACATAATAAAAGCGTTTGAAACGATTAATTAAAGATTATATATTTTTTAAAAAAATCAGGACCTCGCTTTTCAGATGAAAATTCATGGTTGGAAAATGAGCCACTCTCTACCTCTCAATCCTTATATGTCAGTGTTGTCAATCCCAAAACGAAAAATTATTTCACAGATTATAATAAGCAGAGTGTAAAGAGTCAACTACAAAAAAAATCAACTAATTAAATCAATTATTAAATGATTAGCAGCAGTTTAAAGTGGTTGTCTGGTATACCGGACACCAGGTCTGAAGGCGTTAAAGAGAAACAAAGAATTTAAGTTAAAATATTCATGCAAAAGTATAACAATAGTTCTTTTCCAAAAAGAATTATTCTATGTGAACATTATTAATACCTGTTTGTCTTCGAGAGATCATTATTAAGTAGGAACACACGCACACACATGTAGGAGAGGAGGGTATAACGGAATACCAATTGGCATTTCCATAAATAACGTAACTAGTTTTGGATAAAAATAACCAAATCATCATTAGACCATGCTATAACCATATGAAATTAACTATCACTTGCATATCTATATTAGCTTCTTAGTCCCTTACATTATTTTTCTCACTTATTTTACTTTACATATTACTCGCACATTACACTGTAAAAACGATTCAGAAACGTTCCTGGAAAATAATAGACAGCTGATGTGCCCGATTTCTTCCAGTAACATATCTCAAAAAAGCCAGGAATGTTTTCTGCTAAAATTCAGTAACCTTCTTGAAGTTATCCTGTAAGTCTTCTGAAAAATTCAGAAACCTTCCCGGCCAGTCGTGTCTTTAGAACTTTAGAACTTTGGGGTAAACTTTGTTAGGTATAATAAAATAGCACGGCACCTTCCTGATTTGTAAAGAAAGTTCCAAAATCGGTATTGGAAACATGACCAACGCTAAGATAGAATTGCAAGAAAGTACCAAGAATGTCTCTCTTCTGCAATTCTTAGCAAAGCCACGCTGTCCGTGGATTTATTCGTTTTCTTTGGGAGCCTAATCAGTCTGGACAGGCCGTAACCGAACTGAAGCAGATACACTTTATAAATACGCTCAGTTAATCTTTAAACTGGAAGCTAAAAATATTTTTCAAAATAATGAGAAATCCGCATTCGTACAACTTGTAGCAATTCAAGAAAATTTTTGACAAAGTTACTTGATTTTTCCAGGAAGTGGGTGAAAGCCATTGAAATCCCGAAACGTAAGACGGAAATAATCAGTAACGTTTCGGAATTTTTTTACAGTGTACAAAGTAGTATTATATACATAATACGCTCTAATACTTGGAATTTTTACTTACATCAGTGACACCTGACCATCCTTGAACCAGGCCTGTGTTTTAGATGGTTTGGGGCGGGGAGGGTGTCAGTGACTCTCCTTACTTTGAAGATTTAATGTTTTCTTTATCTTTACTAATAATAAAGCAGAAAGTCTCTCTGTCCGGAGGATGTCTGGATGTCAGTAGGATATGTGTAGGATGTCTGGATGTCTGTGACGCGCATAGCGCCTAAACCGTTCGGCCGATTTTCATGAAATTTGGCACAAAGTTAGTATGTAGCATGGGGGTGTGCACCTCGAAGCGATTTTTCGAAAATTCGATGTGGTTCTTTTTTTATTCCAATGTTAAGAAAAAAAACTATCATAAATTACGAAATTATCATAACGTGGAACCGTAACATGGGCACAAGCCAATTGGCGAGATACGAAATTATCATAACGTGGAACTGTAACGTCGGTACAAGTTAATTGGCGAGAAAATTCACCATACATTATTTGTAAATATACAAGCGAACCAAAATACCTTTAATTTTTCTATTACAGGCGAAGCCGTGCGGGTGCCACTAGTTATCTATAAATGGGTTGGTTTTGTGACTTTCCGATAATGTTTCATTGGGTTCGTGGCCTTTCCCTTCCCTTGAAAATATTCAAAATAACGGACCAATCTTGAACTGAAATAGGCAATACTAGAACATTTGCTGACATTGACAAATTAGGGACTATCTAATCAGAACTCTTTGTACAACAGGAACAAGTTGCTGAACCTTTAAACTAACGGACAAAACGTAAAAAATGAACGTGTGTTAGCAATATCTTTATCTTTATTTTTATTCTTTACTAATAATAAAGCTAAATGTCTCTCTGTCTGTCAGGATCTCTGTGACGCGCATAGCGCCTAAACCGTTCGGTCGATGTTCATGAAACACCGATGTGCACACCCCCATGCTACATGGGAACTTTGTGCCAAATTTCATGAAAATCGGCCGAACGGATTAGGCGCTATGCGCGTCACAAACATCCTACAGACATCCAGACATCCTCCGGACAGAGAGACTTTCAGCTTTATTATTAGTAAAGAAAACAAACGGAGTTTTTTTAACATTCAGAAACATTATTTTGTAGTTCAAAATTGCACTGATTCTATTAATCTTTACTAATAATAAAGCTGAAAGTCTCTCTGTCCGGAGGAAGTCTGGATGTCTGTAACGCGCATATAGAGCCTAGACCGTTCGGCCGATTTTCATGAAATTTGGCACAAAGTTAGTATGTAGCATAGGGGTGTGCACCTCGAAGTGATTTTTCGAAAATCCGATGTGGTTCTTTTTCTATTCCAATTTTAAGAACAAAATTATCACAAGATGGAAGAGTAAATCACGAAATTATCATAACGTGGAGCCGTAAACATGGGTACAAGCCAATTGGCGAGATACGAAATTATCATAACGTGGAAATGTAACATGGATGCGAGCCAATTGGCGAGAAAATTCCCCATACATTATTTGTAAATATACAGGCGAACCAAAAACCCTTTTAATTTTTCTATTACGGGCAAAGCCGTGCGGGTACCACTAGTGTAAAATAAAATAAGTGAGAAAATTTATGCAAGGGACTAGGGAAAAAAAAGTATTTACACCATTGAGAATAGATAAAATGGAGGGAATGAAGACTTTCATTCATGAAACTAAGACCCAAAGTCACGTGATAGATTTTGAAGCAAGGCATTGGAAGAAATCAGGTTTCTTTCGCTTGTTTCACGCAATACGTGCCAACCATTCGTCGTTGTTGAGTCAGTACTGTCAGTACAGTCAGCTGACCCAAAGAGCACGAGTCGTCGTGACTTGTGCTCTTTGGGTCAGCTTTTGCTAAGCCAATGATTGGATTTGCTCCCTTCAGTTTAATTCCTGCTCTAAGATTTACACATCACACTGTAAAAAAATTCCGAAACGACACTGATTATTCCCGCGAAACGTTTCTGGATATTCACAGGTTTTCATCTATTTCCCCGTAAAATCAAGTATTTTTGCAGAAAAATTTCCTGAATTGCTACAAGTTGCACGAATGCAGACTTCTCACTGTCTTGAAAAATATTTTTAGCTACCTGTTTAAAGATGGACTGAGCGTGTTTAATACTAAGTGTATCGGCTTTAGTTCGTTTACTGCCCGTCCATATTGACTAACCACCAAACGGCACGACCTTGAGGGTCACGGATTTGGACAAAATCCTAGATATAGATCAATTCCCACTAGGTATGAGCCCAGGTAAAGCGGTTTGACTGCATAGGCCCTAGTTCGGCTGCAACGGGGGTCAGAAGTTGATAATTCGGACTCAGAAATGCAATGGAGTTTCCTTTAGAATTCCCATTTTTACCCCTTTTTCTGCTATTGTACTTCAGTATGAGGCATTTCCATGCACTGTCCTTTGATTTAATTACGGTGAATACCGATTTTTAATAAGTGGTTCTCAAATATAAATTGGGCACTATTTTTAAATTCAATAACTTGAATGACAAAATAATAGTTACAGGATATTTAACCTTTGCAAATGAAACTAATTATTTTCGTTTCATAATAATTTTAATTTTCTGCTAGTAAAAAGTATTTATCGTTTGCTAAGGAAAACATTTACTTTAACTGGATATTTCTCGTCTGCTATCAAAAATATTCCACAATGATAAGAAACGAGCTGATGTGTGCATCACATGACTTCCTTTTACTCCAATTAAATGTCATTTCCCCATTATTCGCTATTTTAATGTGATTCAATATTTATTCTTTAAATATCACCAACAATGGCCAAATTGAAACCAAAAAAAAAAAACTCCGCCAAATTTGTCGCCAAGTTGGCGACAAAACTTGGCGACCAAAAGACTGGCGATATATCGCCAAGTGTCCGACAAATTATAACGCCACTTGAGTTTACATCGAAATTAACAATGATTTCCCCCCAAAAAGGTGCAAAAGACCCCCTTAGGAACATCCGAAAGCAACCAAAAGGGGAGGTGCACAACTAGACCCCACTACGAGTCTATGTACCAAATTTCAACTTTCTAGGACATACCATTTTTGAGTTATGCGAGATACATACGCACATACGCACATACGCACATACACACATACGCACATACATACAGACGTCACGAGAAAAGTCGTTGTAATTACCTCGGTGATGGTCAAAATGGATATTTCGCGTGTCTATACATTCTTAGGCACTTTTCCGCATGTGGTCGAATCGAAAAAAAAACTCAACATTCATTTGGGGGTGAGCAAAATGGAAATTAAGGGCGATTTTTGAGTGAAAATTTTTTCGCGAATACAATACTTCCTTTTTTGTAAAAGGAAGTAAAAACTGGGAGAGGAGAAAAGGCTCTAATTTATTGCACATGGCACATACAAAAACAAAAATAGAAGATCGTTTCAACTTTTCAAGTAACTTAAATAATGCTCATAAATAAATAGGTGTTCTCCCTTCCACTCGTTGTACTAACGAAAGATGACAAATGTGTAGGAACATCGAACACAGTGTCGAAGTCTGAAATTCCAATGGAAATGCCATTGCATTTCTCGGGCCAACCTAGCAACTTTGGACCCTCGTTTTCAACCAAACCAGGGCCTATGCAGTCAAACCGCTTTACCTGGACTCATATCTAGTGGGAATGAACCTATATATATAGAATTTTGCCCAAATCCGTGACCCTCAAGGTCGTTCCGTTTGGTCGTAAGCTCCCAATTAGAGAGGAGATGTCTCACCTGCAGCTTTGCATGGCAAAGAACTGCAGGCAATAGAGGTGCTTGGTTATTACTTGGTTGCATTGATGCTTTTGGAGCTTTCTTAGTAAATCAGGAAGGTTGTAATCAATTACGATAAACGTGCCGAATTTTCCTTGAAAGTTCCAGACTGGTTTTAACCGGGTAGATTTTCGAGTTCTTGAGAAAGATTCAAGGGTAATTTCAGGAAGGTTACTGTCATTTAGTGGAAAACGTTCCTGGTTTTTGCAAGATATGTTACTGTCGGAAATTGGGAACATCAGCTGCCCATCATTTTCCAGGAACGTTTCTGAATCGTTTTTACAATGCAGTGTTGACAGTCTCGGACAAAAAAAAAAAAGTGAAGAAATATAAAGTCGAAAATGGATATTTTTTTTTTAATTGAAATATCTGTATATATTTATTCGAAATACGGTTCAACTCCTTGGTTGAAAAAGCTTTATTTTGTAAGAAAAATTAAAGCTTTATTTTATTTCTTTGCATATTTTTTAATTCTTTTTTTTTCTTTTGAATTTCGACTTATTTACTATTATTTAGTTATTTGTTTGTTATTTTGTGTGTACTCTTTACCTTAATGAATCGCTTGCGCTACGTTTAGGTTCTTTTTTTTTTTTTTTTTTTTTTTGCCTAATGATACACTTTAAGTGCGTTAGCATAATTTTTTTTAATTATGTTCACTGATCATGCGGTCGCTTCCTCTTTCTTTCTCTCTCTTAATCTGTTACTGAACATGTGCTATCTTTTAATTTATCTTCTCATCATTAATTTTAAATTTAATTTGAGCTACTTCTCTACATAGTATAAAATGAAGTGTCCAAAAAGCGTCTGTTTGTTTGAACTCGCAAAACTCGAGATCTACCCGGCCGATTTCGCTGAAATTTTCACAGTTTGTTCCTTTAAGTCCTGAGAAGGTTTGCAGACCAGTTCGAAAACAATTCGATGAATAGTTCTTTTTTTATTCCAATTTAGGCCCAATTTTCGTCAATTACGTTTTTAGCTCGAATTTGTTAAGGCTTAGCTGAAATTTAGGTATTACTTTCTTCATTAAATTTATCAATAAAAAGTGAAGGAATTGTCCTACAGTTTTTTTTTTTTTTTTTTTTTTGACACCATTGAAAAGAGCTACTTTTTTTACTCCAGATCTAACTCGACCTATGGTCGGAAGTTTAACCCTCTATCTCCATTAGAAAAAAAAGTTACAAGCGAATTAAATGACGTTCAAAAATCTGTTCTCTATTCAAGTTTTTAACCATTTTATTTTGCGTTTCCACGGTAACGCTTTTTGAATCCATTATTTCCATCTTTCTCATTTTCAATTCTGAAGCTTATTTTATTTTGTGTTTCCATGGTTACGCTTTTTAAATCCATCTTTCTCATTTTATTTTAATTTCTTAAAAGTATTTTAATTCGGAACTCCAGCGCTCGAATACGCTACCTTGCGGTGATTTACAAAACTGCCGATGGAACTAAAACATTGCCACGTTTCAGTTCCATGTGTGTCTGTTGACGTAAACACAGGCAGTTTGTTCTGAGTATTTATTAACGCAATCGATGTGTCTTAGTTTGCTTTCAGCTACAGAAATTAATTCGTCCCCTAAGAGTATTCTCGAGCTTCTCAAAATAATGTTAGTTTTCCTTATTTCTTTCAAAAAAGTATTAAATGGTGGACGCGTAAACAAGAAAACTATGGATTAACAAAATTGGATAACGTTATACCAGGTAAAATTTTTTATTGTTTTGTATGAATTTGTAACAATATGAGTTTTTTTTAATCTTAAATTAATTTAACTAATCACATTTTACAGCAGCATTTAGTTGGAATGGACAGTATGCAAAATATTTTCTTGGATTTATTATCGTAGAACAAAATGAAAAATGTTTAACCTAGAAAGAATTTACTTTATTCCTTTTATTCTCAGCTGAAAGGTTTCGCCAAATTTGTTTAGGGTTATAATTTTGGTATTGTGCGAGCAAAGTAGCCTTGGCGAGATTTCGCGTTTTTAGTTAAACCATTTTTAATTTTTATCATGAGTGGAATAAAATGGTTGTAAGATTACAGAATTCGATAAGTGAAAAGAAATAATGGTCAATCAACTGAAAAGAAAACTACCACCATATATCCGTGAGAATTTTGTTGATGATTTGCATAACATGACACAATTAAATCGTAACTCAGAAATTAGAAAAATCGAAACAGAAAATTTTTAAATGAACCGATTCGGGAATTCGAGAGAAATATCTCAGCTACAAATGGAAAAAAAAATAAGCGCTAGCCAAGCAAGGCAAAGAAGTATCATCTTCTTTCGATAATAATTTGTAATGTCATATTGAATTTTCTAGCATTAATTGTTGTTCTTGTCAGGCCACAATTATTATTTAGTTTTATCAAGAATTGATAAATATCGAATTCAACATCATGGAAATAGCTGCTTAGAACTACGAACTACGTAGTTTGCATTAATCTTTGACGTTTAGTAATGCTTCTTGAATTCTCATTTCTTTCTACGTGGGCCAGAATATCCACAAGACTTTGAAAATTAATTTAAAAAGAATAAAGCGAAAAAATCATACGTACGAACAAAAATCACAACACTTTTAGAATTTTCTTCGTTACCATGTGCGTTTGTTTTAGTTTTCAATTCCGCCATTAGACAGTGACTTCAGTGCCCCCTACAGTTCGTTGGAGTTGCGAATATCTGTCGTCATTGTTTGGAGGGGAAATTTTGCATGATGATTTTTTTTTCTTTTATTTATGCCTGATCGTTGAACATACGTCACTTGACACAATTTTTGTTTTCAAAATAGACCGGGCAAAGCCGGGCAACGCAGCTAGTTTAAACTAAACTTTTACTGCTTTTCAGTAAGAATTCGCTCTTCTTACTTTATGAACGCACACGCGCCATCCGTTGCTTGCAATGAGAAAATTGTATGTTATAAGAATGAGCTGTAATTGAAAATCTATTGGACTATCCAACTTTTATTTTTATTTTTTTACAACTCGCTGCGTTGAATAACGTGATGTATTTAAATAACTGAAAGAAATCGTTGGTGTGCTTACTCAAATTTATGTCATATCAGTCACTTTAGCAAATTAATCGCATTCCTCCTTTTTTGCGTCATAAAATTAAACTTATCTGAATGCAATTAGCAATTTTATTTTATATTGCTTAAAACTAAATGTGTGCTGCTTAATGTAAGAGCTGTAATTAAGTTTCATTGAATATTCAAACGGGTACTTAAAAGTGGAAAATTATTAGTTTATTTTATGCACTGCAACCAGATTGAGTTGTTTACATATACTTATTGTAATGAAAAGCAGCAATTCCAAAAAATATAGTTACGCGCAAGCATTTGCGCTTTTTGACGATGTTATTTCTCACTTTACTTTATCATCTGTTCAGCTGCAGTGGTGTCGGAATGACACATCAAATGCACCATGTTTTTTAGTAGAATAACTATAATTTATTGCATGCCCTATGTAGTACCTATGTAATAAAACATGTCCTATATAGTAAAACTAGACCTATGTAGTAAAACACATACGTAAATAAGCAGACTTATCTTTTACAACAGCAAAAAATGATGCTACATAGCATTAGTAAACGACATTACATAGAATAGTTACGCGCAAACACTTTATCATCAAAAATTCAGCTGCAGCGGTGTCGGACAGACACTTCAAATACACCATGTTGTTTAGTATATTAACTACAATTTAATGAAAGACCTATATAGTAAACCTACATGCAGTAAAACAAGATCTATATAGTAAAACAAGACCTATGTAGTAAAAACATACGTAAATAAGCAGACTTATCTTTTACAACAGCAAAAAATGATGCTACATAGCATTAGTAAACGACATAACATAGAATAGTTACGCGCAAACACTTTATCATCAAAAATTCAGCTGCAGCGGTGTTGGACAGACACTTCAAATACACCATGTTGTTTAGTATATTAACTACAATTTAATGAAAGACCTATATAGTAAACCTACATGCAGTAAAACAAGATCTATATAGTAAAACAAGACCTATGTAGTAAAACACATACGTAAATAAGCAGACTTATCTTTTACAACAGCAAAAAATGATGCTACATAGCATTAGTAAACGACATTACATAGAATAGTTACGCGCAAACAGTTTATCATCAAAAATTCAGCTGCAGCGGTGTCGGACAGACACTTCAAATACACCATGTTGTTTAGTATATTAACTACAATTTAATGAAAGACCTATATAGTAAACCTACATGCAGTAAAACAAGATCTATATAGTAAAACAAGACCTATGTAGTCAAACACATACGTAAATAAGCAGACTTATCTTTTACAACAGCAAAAAATGATGCTACATAGCATTAGTAAACGACATTACATAGGATAGTTACGCGGAAACACTTAATCATCAAAAATTCAGCTGCAGCGGTGTCGGACAGACACTTCAAATACACCATGTTGTTTAGTAGATTAACTACAATTTAATGAAAGACCTATGTAGTACCTACATGTAGTAAAACAAGACCTATGTAGTAAAACACATACGTAAATATGCAGACTTATCTTTTAGAACAGCAAAAAAGTACACTACACAGCATTAGTATTTAAATTACAGAGGATTGTTACGCGGGATCACTTTATCATCAAAAATTCAGCTGCAGCGGTGTCGAACAGACACTTCAAATACATCATGTTGATTAGTAGATCACTATAATTTATTGCAAGATAGTGATGTGCCGGATCGTTAAAAAAGTAGATCCGTGGATACGGATACGGATCCGGATCATTAGTGTCAAGATCCGCGGATACGGATACGGATACGAATCTCAAAATTTCTTTTACCCAATTCAACTATCCAAGCGTAAAATTCGTTACGGAAGGTATTCCCGTCGGAATAATGGCAGTTTCTTCAAAAAATGTCAACTGGGGCAAAAATATAATCAAGACTATGATTTACTCTTTAAAGAAATCTCCGTCAAAATTGAGGGAGAGTTGGAAGGAATGGGTCAGCGCTGCATTAATGCTTAGATGGAATGTGAAAAATTACTTCTAGCTTACTCGGTAGATGAAGGATACAGGAGCAAGAGTGTAAAGCTGGATACGGATATCCGGAACATCACTATTGCAAGACCTATATGCAGGAGTTTTGTATTTAATCAAAATAAAAAGTGATTCGGATAAATAAGAAATCCGGATAAGCGAGGCCGGATAAAAGAAGTTCTACTATAATTAACTTTTCTGCTCATTAAAAAGTAAGGATTCTTCCTCGTTAGTTAATAATTATTAAAAAATCTAAGATAACTAAATATAAAGCGCAGCAGACTATTGCGATATATTGTTTTCTTTGCACTACATTTTATCTCTCTTTTGTTGCAGTCACAACTCTTATCTATTTTATAGAAAAGCTTAGAAACAAAATTCGGTCGTAATATTTCAAAAAAACTAAATGGTAGTGAAGTTTCCAAAAAGCGAAAGCGAACATTTCATTTTTGTTTTCTAAGAACCAAAAAAGAAGGGATTTTCTTCGAGACGAACTTTTAAAGAAAAGTTTTAAGATGTACGTTTTAGTTCCTTACGAAAGCCGTTTTAAAAGTTTCGAGAAGACTTCCTGTTTTACAGTTGGAAAAGTAATTGTAAATAAAAAGGATCATGTGTATCTTTAATAACTAAAGGGAAACTGAAACTAAATAATGGTAAATTTTCACTTAATTTTAGCAATGTTTGTTCTTGTTTATCATGTAATATATATTTTAGTAATGTAAAATAGTGTTCACAAAAATCATTTAAGAAAGTGATATTTTATTTTCTTAATTTTAAAAAGATTTTGATTCAATGTATTGTATTCGGTTTGAAATATTGTGATTTGATTGGCATACTATCAGTCAAAGAGAGTTTTTTAACATGTGTTAAAACGACGGAGGTTTGGCTTAGTTGCCATCCCTCCTCCCTCTCCCCTTCACCATTTTATCACTGAAATGTAAATGAAACGAAAACACTTAGTGTTCTTAGTTTAAAACCGCAAAATTAAAAAACATATTTAAAATTAACCGCTAGTTAATTATACTAAGTTATCACGAGAAACATTTTTCAAACAAAGCTCCCTCAACAAGTTAACATGCTTAGCAACGACTTTTATAATTCTTCTGCAGCAAAATTCAAAGTTAGTTTAATATTGCGTAAAAACACAATAGGGTGGTTTCCTTCAGTCAAAAGTACTACTTTTAGTCATTGAAATTTATAGAATGAGCAAATAAATAACATGGGCCCAGAAAATACTTTCATTTTCCCAACAGTTTTTTTTTTTTTAAATTATTTTTTAAAATGTCCGATTTTTCAAACAAGGCGTGATCGTTATGACGTCACAAATGATGCTTTTTGGCGCCTCTTTCTACTACATTTCCACGTTATGATAATCAAGCAGCGAATTTAAATTGCACTCTACGCTTGCTATCAACCATATCGTTGCCAATACTCTTGACTTAAAGACTCGAATTAAATATTTAGCTCTGTGAGTGGCAACACAGAATGGCATTTCATCATTTGTGATGTCATCGCCAAGAAATGTAAACAATGAAAGCTCACCGATTTAAGTAATTTTTTTTAAATATTAAACTTAAATTACTTTAAAAATAGTCAGATCCTATGTTTTTAAGCATGCTCTTTCAGAAAAAAAAAATACTTTTGAAATTTTGGAAACGACCCCATTGCGTAGTTGGTGTGATGTCGTTGATTTATCCTTTAACATGAGAGCTTAATTTTACTTACAAGCAGTTGGTTCTTTAAAGTATGAACATTCTAAAACGATAATATACACACTGTAACAAAATATTAGTAGCAAAAGACTCGTAAGCATGAATTCTAGCAGCCAGGCCCTGTTACTAATACGAATTTGCGTTATATCTAGTGAGATAATTTACAGCTGTCAATAAACAACATAATGAACCCGTTAATAAAAATGTTTATTGGTACCGGGAATATAGGTAGTCAGGGGCAAATCCAGGATTTTTTTCTCAATACCTATTTTTGTGAAAGTACTGTATCAATAATCTATTTTTCTGAAAGTTTCTTTTATCAGCATTGTGTTTGGGATCTTTCAAAGGCATATTCTACTTTTTAGTAAGAAAATGAGAGCAATTTAAATGGTAGTTAGAAAGGTTCAAATGTCATTTACTATTATTACTTACGTTTTTTTTTCTTGAGGGGGGGAGGGCAAAGAGGTAGGGAAATTACCATTGTATCTCAGCTCAATAGGCTTTGTACTGTCTACTATTCAAGAAATTATCATCCCCCAAAACTGATGCTACGTTGCGTAAATGCAATTTGGCAAAAAACAGCTAAAAATAATTTTAATACTATGAAAAAGTTGTTACCTAAGCGATTGTTCATATAAATCATCTTAGCATTTCATTTTATGAGTAAACTGTGTTTTAAACAGAAAAACAAGTTTTCTATTTCAGAATATAGATTTTTGTAAAATTTTATATTTTTTAATATTGTTTCTAGAATGTGCCGATTTTCAAAGTTAGTTTTGTGAAGCTGCTGATTTTATAACTTGATTTTTGTGAAAGTACCGATTTTAAAATAAGATTGCTGTGAAGGTACCGAAAAACGGTAGTAAAATCAGCCTGTATTGGGCCCTGGTAGTGTTCTCTTCAAGTCGAGAAAATACTGCTTGTTACTTTTAGTAGAGTGAAATTTGTTTTTGAGCAGTTAAAAAAAACGCAATCACAAAATGTCCAGCTAGGACAAAGACACGGCTCCTAAAATTATCTATTTGGCAAAACGATCCAAACGAAACTGCTGGCAGCTCTGCCGGAGCTGCGATACCTAGAAAGCAAAGGCAAAGCTAACCTGGCAGCGTCGTAATGCTATGATCAGGATCTGCGTAGCCTTCACAATGCTGCCAGGTTAGCTTTGCCCCAATTATAGTACATTTTTCGTTATTTTTTTTGAGCAATCACGATTGCTTATTGCTTTCATTTGACTGTTTTGATGTGATATCATTTTATTTTCCCGCCAGCACCCTCTGCAGCATCACCGTCGACCGGCTAATCACGATGCTGCTCCTATACCCAAAACCGTCTCCAGGTTGCGTCAATATCCTACACTTACACGCATACATACACGCACGCACACAGACACACACACACACATATATACACCTACACACACAAACACATACACACACACATATATATACACCTACACACACAAACACATACACACACACATATATATACACCTACACACACAAACACATACACACACACATATATATACACCTACACACACAAACACATACACACACATACATAGACATACACAAACACACACCTACACACTCACATACACACAACTACCCACACACTCATGCCTGCACACAGACACAAACACATATGCCTACACACACATACACATACTCCCTTTACACACACCTACACACAACTACCCACACACTCATGCCTGCGCACAGACACAAACACACACTCCTGCACACATACACGCACTCATGCCTGCACACAGACACAAACACATATGCCTACATACACACACGAACGCCTACACACACGCGCGCGTACACAACACGCACACACATGCATACATGCACAAACAAACAAACACACGCACCCATACACATGCGCCTACACAATCACACACGCGCATTCATACACACACACGCTCGTGATTGCGAAAAACATAATTTGAATTCAAGATGCCAAAAATTCAAATTAATATTTGCCAAAACAGTATTAGGTATAAATATAGCACGGGTCTTTATCAAGTCGTGAAAATACTCATTGACATTTTTAGAAGAGTGAAATTTGTTCTTGATGAGTGAAATATACGAAAACTAGCAAAGCATATGATATTAGTGATCAATTTCTTAAAATATCTTTCTAAGGATGAAATAAAAAATGGCAGAGAAAAATGATACACGGGCGATACTTTGCCTTAAAAAAAATAACAAACCCTTCAAATGTATTACTTGAACACTCCAGTTGCTTCCACACCCCCTTTTCCCCAATGCCAAATTTTTATTCAAACTCCACTGCCTTGACAAAATGTTTAGTCGTATTTACGAATTTTAATGAGTAAAATATGCTTGTTGAAGTTTTAAAAATATCTCTAATTGTCACCAATGATCAATAGCAACAGGCTCGGTACTTCGGTGTTTACTAGATGCTCACGTGCAGAACTTCAACCCGGGAAAACTCGCATCGGGCCTCTCAGTCCCGGTCATTACAAAACTACGCTGCCAAAAATCACCCTTTCAACGGAAATGAATGAGGTCCACAGTAGCTGCGTTCGAGGTGACTTACATACTGACCACATGCTTTTCAGGAATGTACATTTCCTCTTTTCCCCAGAAAATTCAGGTTTGGGTCTCAGAGGCCCGGAGCGAGCGCTCACGCTTTTCATTTCAGATTGTGAATGTAAAGGAAGATGTTGTGAAATGCATCGCTATTTAAGCTGCAAAGATGAAATGAAGAGGTTGCAGACCTTGTTAGTTGAGGTTTCAACTGATGGAACTCCCTTAATGAAGATGATGAAGAAGTTGACACAGAACAGTAAAGAGATCAATCAGTAATGTTTAGGAGAAGATTTAGATTCATGTACCTTAAAACTTTCTTAAACCTTACTTTTTAAAACATATTTTAGAGGCTGTTTATCTATTTATAATTCAGTGTTGAAAACACATTTTTTTTTCTATTTTGCAAACTTAATTTACTGAAATAACCACTCCGGGCCTACGGAGCCCCCCGCGAGCGTTCGTGTGACGAAAAGTACCGCGAGTTCTCTCGGGTTAAGCATTCTTGGAATAAATTTGTCATGTACGGCTCCTGGAACTGTTTCGTTTTTGCTAAGTTTTACCTGTTTTGTCGAACTCTGTATTTCTGTATGTAATTTTATTATGCATAAAAGTAACAGATACACTTTCATGAAGTTTAAATTATGATAAATAATTTTATTCACCATGCATTTCTATATAATGTTAATAATTGTTGCGTCTCACCCCGGATCATGTTTTTAATTGTCATGCCATTATTCGCTCCCTCCTCCAACTTGGAGCATCACCAATTGAAATCCTGTACAGTCATCGGGTTCCAGAATTGGCAGATCTTGTTATCAAGACTTTTGGAGACACCTAAACCTTTCACCCTCTTTACGTCGTTAGACACGACAACAACAACAATTGTAATCATGCGTAGTGGAGAGTAGGGACTCTGTGTCCACACCTCATCACATCACCGCGCCTAAGCGCCTGAAGAAGAAGAAGAAGAACAACAACAATTGTTACGTAAAAATGCATTTCTATATAATATGAATAATTATTATGTCGCAGTGCATACCTAACTCTCCATAGACATATTGACGTTAAATTATTTTAGTTTTAAATATATTTTGAACTGCTGCAACTTTTATTTTTTTCATTGCAAAATTAACGGCGAGAAACTTACGAAATAATTATTTTCCAATTAGACACTTTATTGCCGGATGTAGGCTTTATTATTCAGAATACAAGCACCACTGGCTCTTTGCTGCATAATAAATACGCCTCGTTTAAAATAAAAATGACTCGTGCTCATTTTCTTAATGGCATTTTACTTTAAAAGAAAGAGCCATCTTTTCTCTTGAGGTATGAATTATTAAATTTTTACTCGCTAATTAGAGGGATCCTTTTAAATATGTCGTGCAGAAATGTCAAAGATGGTTTCGGAAGCAACTCTAGGAAATTGCTTAATAAGTAGATTCCTTTTTCAGCTTTAAATATGAATGTTTTTGTGAATTGGACTCATCACCAGGGAGGACTGTAAACAGCTTCGCTCTAATAAGCGAGGTGCTTTGAATGCACTTTGAAGAATCGGGCTTCATTAGTCGACCGTGTGGCAGTAAAAAAACACAAAATCCGCTGCAGCGATGCGTGGCGATATCTGATATGCGAAACTGTAAATATTGTGAAACTATAAATGATGTACTAATATTATAAACTAGTAGTACCCGCACTGCTTTGCCCGTAATAGAAAAATTAAAAGGACTATTGGTTCACCTGTATATTTACAAATAATGTTTGGTAAATTTTCTCGCCAATTGGCTTGTACCCATGTTTCGGTTCCACGTTACGATAATTTCGTCTCTCGCCAATTGGCTTGTGCCCATGTTACGGTTCCACGTTATGATAATTACGTATCTCGCCAATTGGCTTGTGCGCATGTTACGGTTCCACGTTATGATAATTTCGTAATTTACTCGTCCATCTTAGGATATTTTTGTTCTTAAAATTAGAATAGAAAAAGAACCACATCGAATTTTCGAAAAATCGCTTCGAGGAGCACACTCCCATGCTACAAACTAACTTTGTGCCAAATTTCATGAAAATCGGCAGAACGGTCAAGGCGCTATGCGCGTCACAGAGATCCAGACATCCAGACATCCTACAGACAGAAAGACTTTGAGCTTTATTATAAGTAAAGATGATAATATTCTGACCACACGAAGAAATAACCCTTGTCAATCATTTGAGAAAACGAGTCCATTACTTGAAATAGGTAGAGAAGGAGCAAAGGGCACGTGCCATATTTTAGAGTTTAACGACATTTTGGCAATATGAAAAAAAAAAAAAGTTGCAGCAATAATTGCATCCAGTTGGCGAAAAACTAAAAATGACAAGCTTTGCATGCTTTATTGCATCCTTACTCTCACCAATTTTCAGTTCCAATTAGATATGGCAGGCATTGTTGTCTCTGACCAATAGCTGATGAAAGAAGTAAAAATAAGACCCTCCCATTTGCTTGGAATATGACCTGTCCAATGAGACATCTGCCTTGACCGTACAAAATTGAAATGTTGTTCCTCTTTGGTTGATTTCTTAAATTGCACGGTGACGTTTCAAGCTCTAGAATCAATACCACATTGCAAATTCCGTTCGTTATTTTTCCTCTGTGTATTTCCCATTCATGAAGATGGACGCTTCTGAAAGAAGGCGGAGTCAAGGGTCAACTAAAGACAGATGAACTATATTCCTTTGCAGAGTGAGTTTACCAATAAATGAAAACCTAAACACAAGCTCGTTTTAACACTTAACCGTAGCCTGATCGATAAATAAACAACTATACACAATTTCATTTTAACTTACGTCTGTCTTAAGATAGTCTGAACAATAAATGAACATATAGACTCAAATTCATAACCTCATATAGGATAAGTAAAAAAACACTTAAACTAAAACTATTTTTAACCCTTCACTTTTTACTTCCTTTTACAAAAAACGAAGTATTGTATTCGCGAAAAAAATTTCACTCAAAAATCGGCCTGATTTTCCATTTTTCTCGCCCCCGAATGAATGTTGAGTTTTTTTTTCGACCCGACCACACGTGGATATATGTCTAGGAACCTACAGACACCCGAAATATCCATTTTCACGATCCCCGAGTTAATTACAAGGAATTTTCTCGTGACGTCCGTATATACGTATGTACGTGCGTATGTGGGTATGTGCGTATGTGTGTATGTGTGTATTTGAGTATGTATCTCGTATAACTCAAAAACGGTATGTCCTAGAAAGTTGAAATTTGGTACATAGACTCCTAGTGGGGCCTAGTTGTGCACCTTTTATTCTGGTTGCATTCAGATGTACCTAAGGGGGTCTTTTGCCCCTTTTTGGTGGGAAATCATTGTTAATTTCGATGTAAACTCAAGTGGTGCTATAATTTGTCGGACACTTGGCGATATATCGCCAGTCTTTTGGTCGCCAAATTTTGTAGCCAACTTGGCGACAAATTTGTCGGATTTTTTTATTTTAAATTTGGTTTCAATTTGACCACTGTTGGTGATATTTAGAGAGTAAAAAATTGAATCACATTAAAATTGCCAATAATGGGGAAATGGCATTAAATTGGAGTAAAAGGAAGTCATGTGATGCACATATCAGCTCGTTTTTTTTTTTTTTTTTTTTTTTTTTTTTTTTTTTTTTTTTTTTTTTTTTTTTTTTTTTGGAACTTAAATGGTGAAGTATGGTGAATGTAACCAGCCACTGTTTATCAACTCAGAATCAGTTGCAACTCTTCAATAATTTATTCATGCAGTGATTATCAAATCAGAAGTTTCACATGCCAGAAGTAAAGAAAACGCATACAAAGAACATGTTCAATACATCATTCAATTATTCCTTGTAATAAAACTGTTTGCTTGTAATTCAACCAGTATAGCTTTCATAACGTCAGCACCTTAATTTGCTCTTGAACATTAAAAAATGTTAATATTTGACTTTAAAAAGCAAACCTCAACTAATAAACGCCGAAAATAATATTTAAAGGAAAACTTTTGCTTTATGAAGTGTTCACTTCATGTTATGTACACGAACCTGGTTAACCTGAAAAATGTTAACTTATGAACAAAACCTTGTGGTGTAGATAAAATTAGCTAACTTACCAAAGTTTGGTCCGGACAGACAATGTTATGTGCCACCAAACTTATATTGGTGTTTTGCAGACAAATCAGAATAATGTGACCAAAATTGAAGTTAACGTCTTTTAATGGTACTGTTAACTCCAAACGTGCCTGATGTCGTTAATACCTGAGTTTTCAATTAATATTGCATATTCGTGTTTCAGATCTAAATGAGTCCATTCTTTAGTACAAAAAAAAAACGAGCTGATGTGGGCATCATATGACTTCCTTTTACGCCAATTTAAATTCATTTCCCCATTACTGGCAATTTTAATGTGATTCAATAGTTAACTCTCTAAATATCACCAACAGTGGAAAATTGAAACAGATTTTTTAAAAAAAATCGCCAAATTTCTCGCCAAGTTGGCGACAAAACTTGGCGACCAAAAGACTGGCGATATGTCGCCGTGTCCGCCAAATTATAACACCACTTGAGTTTACATCGAAATTAACAATGATCCCTCCCCCCCCAAAAAGGGGCCAAAGACCCCTTTTGGAGCATCCGAATGCAACCGAAAAATGAGATGCACAACTAGACCCCACTAGGCGTCTAAGTACCAAATTTCAACTTTCTAGGACATTTCGTTCTTGAGTTATGCGACATACATACACACATGCGCACATACATACGTACATAGACGTCACGAGAAAACTCGTTGTAATTAACTCAGGGCTCGTCAAAATGGATATTTCGGGTGTCTGTACGTTCCTAAACATATATCCACATGTGGTCGGGTTGAAAAATAAACTCAAAACTCATTCGGAGTTGAGCAAAATGGAAATAAAGGCCGATTTTTGTGTGAAATTTTTTTCGCGAATACAATACTTTTTTTATAAAAGGAAGTAAAAAGTGTGTCATTTCCTGTAAATCTTGCACGGCCATTTCAAATTTTTTCTTACCGTAAGTCGTTCCTAATTATTTTCTTACAATTTTTTGCTTGTTATGGTAAAACTTATTTCCACTAACTACAAATATTAATTCTGAGAATTTCGCGAATGATGAATAAATTTTTTTTGATCTGAAAATTCATGTTCAAGAAAATTAATTCCAACACTAGAAAAATAATATTCTTAAAAATCTGGTGTTGATTTGAAAAATACTCTCAGTTACTTAGATTGTGAATGAAAAATAAAAAGTGTTTTATAGTTTTGAGCATGAAAACCAGGAAAAACTTTTCACACAACTCGAACTTCTTTTTTCGTTTGTAAGAAAGAATATTAATAAATTTCCTACAAAAAAGGAAAAAAAGTAGTTTCTCTATGCTTTTGAAACAGATAATATTACCCGAAATGAGAAACTCGCTTTTGATATAAGAAGAGTGAATAGAAACCGAATTCTTGCGTCTTTGGTTTTCTGCAGAGAAATATACGAAAAGTTTTCCGCATAAAAGTGCAAAGCTCTATGTCACGAATAATCTCTCTCTTTTTTTTTTTTTTTTTTGAGCAATCACGATTGCTTATTGCATTCATTTGACTGTTTTGGCGTGCTATCATTTTATTTTCCCACCGCTATCGCCGCCAGACCGCTCCGCACCATCACCGTCGACCGGCTCCTCACGATGCTGCTCCTCTAGCGAAAGCCGTCTCCAGGTTGCGTCAATATCCCTACACTTATACGCATACATACACAACTACGCACACACACACATGCACACACGCACACACACACACACATGCACACATGCACACACAAACACACACGCACACACAAACGCATACACACACGCATACATACAGACACCTACACATACACACACTCATGCCTATACACAGACACAAACACATTTGTTCTTCAGGTTGCATCCATGTCCTACACACACGCGCATACATACACAACTACACACACACACACAGGCATACACACACAAACACATACACACATACACACACACACAGGCATACACACACAAACACATACACACATACACACACACAAAAATATACACACACATACACACAACTACCCACATTCATGCCTGCACACAGACACAAACACATATGCCTACACACACATACACATACCCCCCCCCCACTCACATAATTTTACACACAACTACCCATACACTTATGCCAGCACACAGACACAAACACACATGCCTACACACACAAACACACATACCCCAAACACACAAACACACACGCCTACATACACACACTCGTGATTGCAAAAAATATATTTGAATTCAAGACGTCAAAATTCAAATTAATTTTTTTTTTTTTTTCTGAAATCTTATAAGGTGGACATCAACGAAATGCTAAAGAATATTTAACTCTTTAAGAGCCATTTGACACGTGCGCCCCCGAAGTTCAAAATTCACTTTTAAAGTTTCGAATACAAATAATTTATGAATTATCATTTCCCCATCTTATTGAGACATCAATATATTAATGTAAGCGAAGAAAACATCGGTTATAAACACATTTTATTGTGAAACAATTGCGTATGAAATGCATGCAAACTGTCATGAATTTACTCCGTAGAAAGCGGCAGGTCATGAATGATATCACACTTTTGACAACAAATTTGAACCCCCTTGTCCCGTTAAAACAAAGTGTCACATTCAACCCTTGCCTCCTCCGCCCTATTGTCACATGACATACTATATTATGTAAGCATATTTGTATTGACACAATATGTCATGTTACAGTTCATGCCCTCCTCCCTCCCTCCTTGTCACAAACTTCCGCAATTTCCCGAATCGCCTTTCGCACGCAAAGCGCGACTCATTTACAGACGACCCCTTACTGTTATTCAAGATTACTCTTTGATTAAAGATTAAATATTGATAATGTCATAAGTTATCAAATATGAGTTAAAACTTTACTAATAATAAAGCTGAAAGTATCTCTGTCCGGATCTCTGTCTGTCAGGATCTTTGTCCGGATCTCTGTCTGTCAGGATCTCTGTGACGCGCATAGCGCCTAGACTGTTCTGCCGATTTTCATGAAATCTGGCACAGAATTAGTTTGTAGCATGGGGGTGTGCACCATGAAGCGGTTTTTCGAAAATTCGATGTGGTTCTTTTTCTATTCCAATTTTTAGAACAAAATGATGGACGAGTAAATTACGAAATTATCATAACGTGAAACCGTAACATGGGCACAAACCAATTGGCGAGAAATTCACCATAAATTATTTGTAAATACACAAGCGAACCAGAAAACCTTTTAATTTTTCTACTACGGGCAAAGCCGTGCGGGTACCACTAGTATGAAATAAACACAATTTGGAACATTTCTGCGGTTTTACATCGGTCATGAACCACATGAGCGTGCATTACCTTTCCATTTGCACAATATCTGCAGAATTTTTTAACAAAACTTAACGTACATTTTATGCACGTCACCATTTAACAGTTCTTTGCATGAAATATGTTTTACTTCTTTTTCTAAGTATTTTTCGTAAAAATAAACTAAAGAAGTCCAACTTCTCGAGGCAATGGCACCCATCTTAGGGTTTATCAAGGACACGTCAACAACAACACTAAATTTACTACATCAACGGCTTTAACCATTTTAAATTACAGCATACTAGTGGCACCCGCACGGCTTTGTCCGTAGTAGAAAATTAAAAGCTCTTTTGGGTTCGCCTGTATATTTACAAATAATGTATGATGAATTTCTCGCCAATTGGCTTGCCCATGTTACGGTTCCACGTTATGATAACTTGGTAATTTACTCGTCCATCTTGTGACAATTTTGCTCGGAAAATGTTTTTAAAATTGTAATAGAAAAATAACAAAATCGAATTTTTCGAAAAAATCGCTTCGAGGTGCATACCCTCACGCTACAAACTAATTCTGTGCCAAATTTCATGAAAATCGTCCTAACGGCCTACGCGCTATGCGCGTCACAGAGATCCTGACAGTCAGAGATCCGGATAGAGAGAGATCCGGACAGAGAGAGATCTAGTCAGAGAGACTTTCAGCGTTATTATTAGTAAAGAAGAAGCACCGTTAAAACCAACTGCCAAACTGTTGTTAACATTTATCTATGTAGTTTTTGAAGCGTTTTGTGTGACTTGACGACTTAACTATTCAAACCCTTGACAGCAATTTCTTTGCACGTCTGCACTTTTTCATTCTTTAAATTTAATAACCTATCATTTTTTCTTCAAAGCTTTGTTTTTGTAGATGGAGGCACTTCAATACTTCAACCCCATAAGAAAATTAATCGAACGAAATCTATATATATATAAATGAATGTTTGTCTGTATGTCATCCATGAAGTCAAAAACTACCCGGCAGATTTGGCTGAAACTTTCACCGTTTGTTATTTTTGGTACTGGGAATGTTTATAGACCAGTTCGAAAAAAATCCGATCGATAGTTCCTTTTTTATTCCAATTTAAGTCACAATAATCCATTGGATAAATACGAATAAAATTATCGGCTGCAGAAATTAATTCGCGTGAAAGATCTCATTGATAAGAAGTTAGCTGTTGCCATTTTTCTTGAGTTTGAACAAATAAATTCTTTCTTTATTGTTTTATGGCTTTTCATGCAACGGGGGGATTTAAAACTTTTTCTATTTGATATTTTTAGCGATTGATTGATCTTGCAAACTGCGTGAGTACAAAATTTGAGTATAGTCACGGCTTCACTTGATACCTGGACCGATTATTATGAAAATTGCTATATATATATGTATTTTTCCACGGAGAAGGTGCATAATATGCTCATTGAAGCCACTCGCCACCAGGTGGCACTGCAGAGTAGCAACTTCTACCCCGTTCAACCGATTGTCATGAAAATCAGTATAATGATGTATTTTTTTGTTGGTGTAGCAACGCGCGTCGGGTACAGCTAGTGGACTATAAAAAGAAGGAAAACTGCTACTATTCACAAAAAAAAAAAAAAAAAAAATTATGTAAATCGAAAAAAAATAACTGCTGTATTAATTTATTTTTAATTTTTCTATTTCAGTTTGTTTTCCCTTCAAAAAAAAATTAAAAAAAAAGAACTATTGTAATCATATTGAAAAAGTATTTGCAAATGCCACTTTTTTCAAATACAATCATCCCATCAAAATCTAATTCTAGGACTTCCCCTTCAGTCCAAATATAGTTTTTGTATCGTATTCTTTTCTTTTCATTGTAATGATTGCATCATTCCATCCTCCCTACCAGGCAAAGAAAACAATACCAATGTAAAATAAATTAATCCTACCCAACACTCTAAAAATGAAAATATTGCTTTAGTCGTTCCAATATTTATATTAAATTCAAAGTCGGAAGTAAGGAAACAAAAGATGAACTCCGATTTGGAAAGATTATTGCATTCAATGATTCTACGTATGAAAATGTAGCCGGCAATCTTTCTCAAGTACATTTTTTTTCCTTTATCTGCAATAATTTCTGAAAAATTCTTTCATGGCTTCTGCGTAGAGCGTTTCCAAGCAATTCTGTGTATTTCATCCTCTTCGAACTAAAAATAGCGTATTTCAGTAAAATTTTATTATTTTTTTTATGTACGTGGAAGTTTATGTTTTCTTCATGATGCAAAATATTTCATCAACTGTAAAAGCATCAAATATAAACTATAACGAACGTTTTTGTGAAAAATATTTTGCTTCTGTTGTAGTTCTTCGCCTGATTCTTAAATTTAGTTAGAAAGATAACTAAATAATTAAAGAAAATAGTGCACATTGCATAAACAAAATGACGTAATTAAAAGAAAATTTCTACGAAACTGTGATTCCATTAAATCCTTTAGTAAATGATGCAACTAATTTATTAATGCAATTACGTTACTTAAAATGTAGTTGTATCGTTTACTAGAAACTTTTGTGGAGTCCTAGATTTCTAGAGATCTTCGAGCAATTTGGCAGGTTTTTTTCTTCTTCTTTTCTTCTTTTTTACGGTGTATATTAATTTTATTGTTTGACTTCCTTGAACATGATTATTCCATTTAATCATCTAACACTTTGAAAAGATAAACCATCATCTAAAGGCAATGGGGTGATTTCCTTCAGTCAAAAGTACTACTTTTAGTCGCTGAAATTGATAGAATGAGTAAAAAATAATATGATCCAGAAAATACTTTCATTTTCCCAACAGGTATTTTTTAATTAATTTTTTTAAATGTCCGATTTTTCAAACAAGGCGTGGTCTTTATGACGTCACAAATGATGTAATTTTGGCGCATCTTTCCACGTTATGATAATCAACAAGCGAATCAAAATTGCGCTCTATGCTTGCTATCAACCATATCGTTGCCAATACACGAGAGTAAAGATGTGAATTAACACTAGAAAGACGGAGGGGCCTGTGTGGCCCCTCGCGTAGTTTGTCGTTTAATAACTCGGATAATATCTAACGGAACTTAATGGAATTTTCTGACTTTTCATTATGTGACCCTATTTGAATGCTTGTTTAATCATTTAATCATTCGCCTCATAGTACTGTTAATATTGATCCTTATACCTAGAAAAGACGGGAGGAGCCACAGGGGCCCCTAAGCATTTTGACAATTAAAAAATTTATTTTTTTCCTTTCTCCTAATTGTTGTAGCATAAAAAAAATGCCATTCACTCTAGTTCAACCTGTAACTTCCTCTTTATGCAGCCGATTGGATATCCAAGTGCTATAAACAGCACTGACTGCTTACCATCCTAACGGTGGCCATTGCTCTTAGAAAGGAAAACTAATTCAAACTTTTGGCCAGTATAGAGAGAAAAACTAAAAATAATTAAGTACTAAGTTTTTATTTAGTCATGAAAGAAGGTGTATCAGGCATGTGGACTCCCTCAGGAAGAATTTTTAAAAGAATTCACTCCAAAAATGGGTATGGGCCACACTGGTCCCTTCAGTCTTTCTAGGTATACAGAAAATGTTAGTCGTTCTAGTGTTAAATATTTTGCTCTGTGATTGGCAACACAGAATGGCGTTTCATCATTTGTGATGTCACACGACAGAAGCGTAAACAATGAAAGCGCACAGATTTCAGTAATTTTTTTAAAACTATTAAACTTAAACAAATTATTTAAAAAATGGTCAGATCCTATGTTTTTAAGCATGCTCTTTCAGAAAAAAAAAATACTTTTAAAATTTTGGAAACGACCCCATAAGTTTATCGTCAAACGTCACGAGAAAACTCGTTGTAATTAACTCGGGAAACGTCAAAATGGATATTTCGGGCGCCTATACGTTCTTAGGTACATATGTACGTGTGGTCGGGTCGAAAAAAAAACAAAACATTCATTCGGGGGTGAACAAAATGGAAATTATTCCGATTTTTGAGTGAAAATTTTTTCGCGAATACAATACTTCCTTTTTTGTAAAAGGAAGTAAAAAAAACTTTAAACTCTAGAAGTAATAATTAAGATACCAAATCCTTAAAAAAAATCTTTATTTACCGCAGGCTAGAAATACCTTGAGTTATGAATCGTAAATCTTTCTATGCTTCCGTTTTTGCATTCGTTATTCATATTTGTCTGAAATGAATTACATTATTTTTAAAGTTAAACTTTTAAATGATGCATTACTTCAGTTTATAAATAAATGCAACATGATGATAAAACTTAGAAGACTTCGACAGAAATTGTGACAACGTATTCCGAAACACTAACATATTAGAACTCTAATTTTTAGTAAAACAATCAAAAAATGTTTTGAAATATTTCCTGTCAGCTTTAGCAACTAGTTCTTTTCTTCTGCTTGATTGTAACTTTATTTAATTAATTTAAAATTCCTTTTTAAGATAAAATTACGAAAACGAATGCCTCAGAAAAACAAAAACAAAAGTAGTATAAATTATTAAAATAATTTTTATGTCGTATCCGAAATGAATCCAGAATACCAGAAAAGAAAATTGATATACTGAGTAAAAATGAATTCAATCCTCCAGTTGAATTTTTCAATGAAAAAAAAGAAAGAAATCCACAGGTATTTTAAATCGTCTTGCGAGGGTGCATGGAGGGAAGGATGATAGAAAACAAATCGGTGTCATTTGGACTATCCATACAAGAGATAAAAGGTTTTTCACGGAGATTGTTTATTTTTCCCAGTAAAACGTTTTTTTGAAATATTCTTCCGAAAAACGATTTCTTTTGTAAAAATGGATGCGTTTCTTTCGTAAACCGAGATAAAGATCCTCATCTTTTATAAATTTACGACATGCGTTTGTGTGTACTTTTGTCTTTGCATTCGAAAGTGGAAGGATTTCATGTGACGCAATGCGGGGAATAGCGATATATTTTTATTGATAACTAATGGCACCCGCACGGCTTCGCCCGTAATAGAAAAATTAAAGGTCTTTTGGTTTGCCTGTATATTTACAAATAATGTATGGTGAATTTTCTCGCCAATTGGCTTGTACCGACGTTACAGTTCTACGTTATGATAATTTCGTATCTCGCCAATTGGCTTGTGCCCATGTTACGGTTCCACGTTATGATAATTTCGTAATTTATGATAGTTTTTTTCTTAAAATTGGAATAAAAAAAGAACAACATCGAATTTTCGAAAAATCGCTTCGAGGTGCTCACCCCCATGCTACAAACTAACTTTGTGCCAAATTTCATGAAAATCGGCCGAACGGTTTAGGCGCTATGCGCGTCACAGACATCCAGACATCTAGACATCCAGACATCCAGACAGAGAGACTTTCAGCTTTATTATTAGTAAAGATAAAGAAGTTTAACAAGTATTTTGTGTGTACACTTGCGGTAATCCAGTTTTCATCCTGAATTATCTAAATTTGGAGTTTTAGCTGTAGCACACATAAATTCATAACATATCACTTCCTAATCAATGCTTGGAAAATTTACTCTTTCCGAAGATACATTCAACTCTTCCCAGCAAAAAGTTGATTCCTGTAATACAGGGTGCGGAGAAAGTTCCCACAATTTTATTAGATACTAGTGGCACCCGCACGGCTTCGCCCGTAATAGAAAAAATTAAAGGTCTTTTGGTTCGCTTGTATATTTACAAATAATGTATGGTGAATTTTCTCGCCAATTGGCTTGTACCGATGTTACAGTTCCACGTTATGATAATTTCGTATCTCGCCAATTGGCTTGTGCCCATGTTACGGTTCCACGTTATGATAATTTCGTCATTTATGATAGTTTTTTTTCTTAAAATTGGAATAAAAAAAGAACCACATCAAATTTTCGAAAAATCGCTTCGAGGTGCACACCCCCATGCTACATACTAACTGTGTGCCAAATTTCATGAAAATCGGCCGAACGGATTAGGCGCTATGCGCGTCACAGACATCCTACAGACATCCCACAGACATCCAGACATCCAGACATCCTCCGGACAGAGAGACTTTCTGCTTTATTATTAGTAACTAGTGGCACCCGCACGGCTTCGCCCGTAATAGAAAAATTAAAGGTCTTTTGGTTCGCTTGTATATTTACAAATAAAGTATGGTGAATTTTCTCGTCAATTGGCTTGTACCGACGTTACGGTTCCACGCTATGATAATTTCGTATCTCGCCAATTGGCTTGTGCCCATGTTACGGTTCCACGTTACGATAATTTCGTAATTTATGATAGTTTTTTTCTTAAAATTGGAATAAAAAAAGAACCACATCGAATTTTCGAAAAATCGCTTCGAGGTGCACACCCCCATGCTACATACTAACTTTGTGCCAAATTTCATGAAAATCGGCCGAACGGTTTAGGCGCTATGCGCGTCACAGACATCCTACAGATATCCTACAGACATCCTACAGACATCCAGACATCTAGACATCCTCCGGACAGAGAGACTTTCTGCTTTATTATTAGTAAAGAAGATGATAATTTCGTATCTCGCCAATTGGCTTGTGCCCATGTTACGGTTCCACGTTAGGATGATTTCGTAATTTATGATAGTCTTTTTCTTAAAATTGGAATAAAAAAAGAACCACATCGAATTTTCGAAAAATCGCTTCGAGGTGCACACCCCCATGCTACATACTAACTTTGTGCCAAATTTCATGAAAATCGGCCGAACGGTTTAGGCGCTATGCGCGTCACAGACATCCTACAGATATCCTACAGACATCCTACAGACATCCTACAGACATCCAGACATCTAGACATCCTCCGGACAGAGAGACTTTCTGCTTTATTATTAGTAAAGAAGATTTCAACAGGCTGTAACTAATACATAATTTAACAAATCAACAAGTTAAAGCAATAAAAACGCTTTACTGAAACAATAATAATAACATTAAACAAAAAGAATTATAACAATTGTTCAAAGTTGGCTCCTTGGGCTTCAATACATTTACGGAGCCGCAGTCTGAAATTGCCAAAGATGCGCGCGCACGCATCCACCGTTATCTCATTCCAGGCATTTTGCAGTGATTGGAAGACCACTCTGTGGACGGTCGGCAGTCCCTCCAGTCTCCTTGTAGCGTTTCACAGCGTCATAGACTGTTTTACTCTTCAATCCAGTCATTCGAATAATATCGGCTGTTTTCATTCCCTTCTTCTGTAATTCAACGACAGTAACACGCACATTTTCACGATTCGTAGCTCACTAACTCAATGAACTAATGATTAAACCTCAATTAACCTCAGAACAAATGAACAAGATTAAACCTCAGAACAAATGATTAAACCTCAATTAACCTCAGAACAAATGAACAAGATTAAACCTCAGAACAAATGATTAAACCTCAAATACTTTTAATGCCAATAAACAATATGTGCCAAATAAATCGCCAACATACGATTTTAACGCCATAAAAAGTTTTAAACAAAATTGTGGGAACTTTCTCCGCATCCTGTACAATGTGTCACCCTCATCCAAGTTGCTAGAAATACCAAGCAAAACATCTTTATCCGGAGATAACATTGTTAAGAAAAGTATGTAATTAAAAAACGCATTCCCACTTTTTATGAAGCAATAACTTTAATAATAAAACCTCTCATAAATTTCTTCATTCCTTTCAATGTAGGATATATCCCCAAATAAAGCAGATCTCTGGGTCATTTGTCATTTACAACAACACTCAATGAAAAATTGAAGTCGTGTTTAGTATGACGTGTCTTTGGTCTGTCGGTGAAGTTGGTACTGAATGTCAAGCGCTTTTTTCGCACGAGACACTCATGATAAATGAAAAGTGAAAATTCAGAAATAATTCGCTTGACTTTTTGAAATTCAACGGAGAAAAATGAATTAAATGCATTCAATCATCAAAAAAAAAAAATAAAAAAGGATGTGTGCTCTCTAGTTTTATGACATACAAGGAAGTTTACATCCACTTGACACTCGGAATTTTTCTCGAATAAATTTGGGTATGTAACGCAAAGCTGGGCAGCTAGTGCTTTTATTAAAATTTGTAGCGTAGAGAAAATCATTAAATGAAAGATCTGTTGTCATTTTTTTCTCGAATATGAACAAATAAAATTACGGCTATTGTTATGAGGCTTATCCTGTAATCGAGAGATTTAAAAGTGTTTCCTTTTTTGGCTATTTTTCCGAAATCTTTCTGAAATTTTACTGTTTTTTGAGCAATCACGATTGCTTATTGCTTTCATTTGACTGTTTTTGGCGTCCTATCATTTTATTTTCCCACCGCCACCCTCCGCACCATCACCGTCGACCGGCTCCTCACGATGCTGCTCCTCTAGCGAAAGCCGTCTCCAGGTTGCATCCATGTCCTACACACACGCGCATGCATACACAACTACACACACACGCACACACATACACACACAAACACACACATACACTTACACACATACACACACCTACACCTACACACACAAACACTTACACACATACACACCTACACCTACACACACATACACTTACACACATACACACACATACACCTACACACACAAACACATACACACACACAAAAACATACACACACAACTACCCACACATTCATGCCTGTACACAGACACAAACACATATGCCTACACACACATATACATACCCCACCCCCACGCACACATTCGTACACACAACTACCCACACACTTACGCCAGCACACAGACACAAACACACATGCCTACCCACACATACACAAACACATACACACACACAAAACCATACACACACAACTACCCACACATTCATGCCTGTACACAGACACAAACACATATGCCTACACACACATATACATACCCCACCCCCACGCACACATTCGTACACACAACTACCCACACACTTATGCCAGCACACAGACACAAACACACATGCCTACACACACATACACATACCCCTACACACAAACACACATACCCCCCCACAAACAAACACACACGCCAACACACACACTCGTGATTGCGAAAAACATAATTTGAATTCAAGATGTCAAAATTCAAATTTTTTTTTTTTTTCAAACCCGATTGTTGAACACGCGTCACTTGACACAACTTTTACTTTTGAGGTAGGCCCTGCAAAGCCGGGCGACGCAGCTGGTAATAATAATAATCATAGTAACTGGTTTAACAGCAAAGCACAAATACAAACTCCCAACTGCAGTAACCATTTACAGGGCGAGTAAAGAATGCAACAGTTAAAAAAAAAATTCAAATGCACTTAAGTCATTTTCCTGAGATAATAGCATTGGATGAAATTTCTTTATCGTGCTTTGGAGCTTATTAATTTTCCACCACAATACCCGTACATTTCGTAATCTTAAAAATCAAAATAATTTGAAATGCAGAATAAAGCATTTTCGGGGAGTCGAGCTTTTTTTCCTTTTGCTTGATCCATGGACTCGAGAAGAACAACAGCAACAACAAGTTATTTTAAAAGAGACACCTTGCTGTAAAAACAGTGACACGCCCATTCTCCTCACAGTTACATTTGTCGAATCGGAAAACCCCTAAGGTCAGAACTGTTATGACCTTAAAAGAAATATAATAATAATAAACAAATAAACAAACATATTGTAAAATAAGTAAAGTCTGAGCTCTGCAAGATTTTTATTGTAAAAGCATTTTATGAAAACTTTTCAAGCCATTTAATAATTTTTAAGTTATTTTATTTTAAACAGATCGTCACTGATACCTTTTTTTGGACAATACAACCCAAATTCAAAATAATGGAATACTTCCCACTTTTTGGAAAAAAGTTTATTCTAACCAAATATAAGTGCAAATTAGTCATTTAAATGAACGTGCCACCTTTTCTAGAGCTTAAAATGTGCATTTCATTTCAAATATACTCAATTAAAAATAATCTTAGAAAGAATAATCCAAAAGTTTATAGTGATGAAGATTTGCATTGAGTCAAGAAATTAGAATATTCAAATTAAAGGGGGAACAAAAACTTTCAAAATAAACAATATCAATACTAGAATGTGTTATTTTTGCTGGATTCAATGTTTTAATCGTTTATGACACTGATTCTACCACCTTTTTCCATTAATCGCTTCTGACACTGTTTCCATATCCTCTTCAATGCGGCAACGAGTTTAATTTTGTTCGCGGGCACCAGGTCTTGAACTGCTTTTTTTAGATTTGACGGTACCAAAAATTCTTGATTGTATTGATATTGGTAGAGTTGCTTGACCAGTTTAATACCAAAAATCCTCTTTGTGTTTAAAATCTCCGAGTTGATTTAGAGATGTGACACGGAGTAGAATCTTGCTGAAAGATAAAAGTGTCACTAAATGTGTAACTGCTCTGCCTCAGATGAAGTATCATGCAGTATTATTGATAAACAGAGGAAGTCACGCATTGTTTCATTTTACGCGATATACATAACTTCCCAATTCCAGCAGCCATCATGCACCCACAAACCAAGAAGGATGTGTCAAAGTGAGGAGAACGTCTTACACAAGATTTCTCATACTCTTTTCTTTTTAAACGTCAAACCTGAACAACTTTTTTTGCTTACAAATATTTCAAAAAAAGATTCATCACTGAATATAATCCTTTTCCAACCTTGTTGCCTCTGTTTGAGCTTCTCTTTGCTCCAGGAGAGTAGTGCACGTATCTGCTTCATGTTTATCTTTGGTCTTACTTCGTAGATCCTCAATTAAAATCGCAGTTTATGCAACCGTGCCATCAAGCAGTTGGCGTGGATAAGATAACTATACATTCTGTCCAACACTTATGGACATAAGAAGCATTTTTCAACGATTATTTTGAACAAATTACTTTAATCTGGGTTCATCTCTTCCAGGTGTTACAATTTATCTACTTCGTTTACTTCGGTTACTTTTTAGTTGGTCAGTCCTTCTATATTCCTTTAAAATCTTACGTAACATAGATTATAAAAGGTTCATTTGAATTGAGTTGGATAGTTTTTTCTAACTTTAAGAAATAATACAATATGTAACTTCGTTTTTTTTTCCTATTTATCACCTTGACGACCCATTTTGAGCAGTAAAAGATTTTTAAAAGAGCGTAAAGTTATCCGAGCGCCAAGCTCCATATTTGTGACAAACTATAGGGTAACAGGTATGCAAATATGTTTGCTACTTTTTAAAATTTACATTGAATGAATAGATTATTCTAATTTTTTGACCCAAATAAAAAATCTATCTATTTTTCCAATGTGTTAATGATCCATAAATTAATAAAATGATATCTGAAAAGTGTTTTAAATTGCTTTACCCATTCATGAATAATGGGTTTTAGTCTTTTTAATTTGCATGCGTTCATTTTTCCCGACTCAGGGACAAGTTTTGTTCGAACAGTTCATATATTCTATTATTTTGAATTTGGGTAGTCAATCAGTGATAACCTTGCACGTGGTTTCTAACTGGCTTTAGTCACCGTCAAATATTTCCTTTAGTCACTTTCTCTCGAATGCAGTCCTTACGATATCAAAATAATTGCGGATGCAATTACATTAAACTTCCAATTATCCACGGAATTGGGTGTCACAAGTGTCGCGGATAGTAAGAAATTGCGGATAATCCGCAAAAAGGCTAAAATGAGGGACAAAAAAGGTAAAAATTGCCCTTCCTCAAAAACTTAGCTGTATTGATACATAATAATTTCTTCAAACAGTGAAAATGTATACAGTATAATAAAAAAATTTGAATTTTTGCACAGCAGAACTTAGCATCAATAAAGAACAAGTGTACGTACGTACGATGAAGAAAGCACAATGAATAAATTAAACGAAAGCAACCGAGTTTAATTACAATTTTTCGACCAAAAAAAAAACAGCCATTGGTATTTTTACTTCCTTTTACAAAAAATTAAATATTGTATTCGCGAAAAAATTTTTTACTCAAAAATCGGCCTTAATTTCCATTTTGCTTTCTCCCGAATGAATGTTGAGTTTCGACCCGACCACACGTGAATATATGCCTTGGAACGTACAGACACCCAAAATATGCATTTTTACGATCCCCGAGTTATTTACAACGAGTTTTCTCGTGACGTCCGTATGTACGTATGTATGTGCGTATGTGCGGATGTGCGTTTGTGCGTATGTATGTCGCATAACTCAAGAACGGTATGTACTAGAAATTTGAAATTTGGTACGTAGACTCCTAGTGGGGTCTAGTTGTGCACCTCCCTTTTTAGTTGTTTTTTGTATATTCAGAGAGCTTTCCGAGATTTTTTACAGTATATGATGTGCGTACGTGCGTATGTGCGTATGTATGTCGCATAACTCAAGAACGGCACGTCCTAGAAAGTTTAAATTTGGTATGTAGACTCCTAGTATGGTCTAGTTGTGCACCTCCCTTTTTAGTTGCATTCGGGTGTTTCTAAAGGCGTCTTTTGCCCCTTTTGGGGGGAAATCATTGTTAATTTTGATGTAAACTCAAGTGGTGTTACAATTTGGCGGACACTTGGCGATATATCGCCAGTTTTTTGGTCGCCAAGATTTGTCGCGAACTTGGCGACAAATTTGGCGATTTTTTAATACATTTTTATTTTTTTTAAATCTGGTTTCAATTTGGCCACTGGTGGTGATATTTAGAGAGTAAACTATTGAATCACATTAAAATTGCCAATAATGGGAAAATGACATTAAATTGGAGTAAAAGGAAGTCATGTGATGCACACATCAGCTCGGTTTTTTCTTGCGAAACTGCATGTTCCGGCTTGGAATACAACTCGCGAATAATCCGCTCGCAGATACTCGGGAGTTAAATGTACCTTAATTCTGCGAACCTATTCCGAGCGCACCAGCATTGCCGGGCTCCATTCTGTCTTTCCGTGTCTTCATTCTTGGCAGCTATGCATAATGCAATGAGTCTTTCTCTCGTAGATGGTCGCTATAGCGTACTCCCCTCAGGGAGCTCTAAGGGAGCAAGAGTCGCGAATCTAGTAGCCCATGACATTCTTTTTTTAAGAGTAAATTTCGTGGTATAAATGAATTATTAAAAGAACAGCTTACTAAAATCGTGAAAGCAAAAACGAACGCTCATCAAAAATTTGCAATCGCAAAAGCGAAATCTTTTTCTACACACAAGTATGTAAATTTTTCATTTCCGGTCCTTTTCGAAACATGATCATTCTATTAAATTTTCATATTGAGTACAGTCGGACCTCAATAACTCGAATATTCCTTTATCTCGAAGTTTTTATTGGGTCGTTAACTCTTGAGAGTCTCAAGTTGAGACTACTATGGAAACTCCGCATAACTCGTACTACTAATAACTCAAACGTTTTAGCCAGTTCCTTGGGACTTCGAGTTATCGAGAGTTGACTATTTATTTTTCTAAAAGTGGCGGTAAACCTTTCTCGATTTTCCTCTAAATACTTTGTATTCCCAGTTGGCAGTCCTTGCGACATCGAGCGAGTGCAATTACCTCAATTCTGCGAGCCCATTCCCCAGATCCACTATTTCTTTCTGTTCGTGGCAGCTCTGAAAGACGTGCTTTCTTTCGCAGGTGGCCGCTACAGCGTGCTCCCCACCGGCGAGCTCTACATCCGAGGGGTCACGCAGGCCGACGGACAGAAGAGTTACAGCTGCCAGACACGCCACCGACTCACCGGGGACTCGGTCGTCAGTGCCTCCGCCGGAAGCCTCTTTGTCACAGGTAACCTTTCTTCCATCCTCCCTTCCGTGACACTCTCACTTCCGACTGACTTAGAACCATAGACTAATAATAAGAGTAGACCGAGCTTTCTCATTCTTGCTGATGAAGAAAATTGGTTCATAGATGTATCATGTGTCTAGTGGAAGGGCTTGGCGAAGACTTTGGCAGCATGGTTGCTAGATGGCAGCATTATCCATAGTTTGGCACTCGACATGTACTTTATGACAATGTGTTTTCATTAAAAAAAAACATCCAGGTGCAGAGATTGAACTGTTTTTCTTTTAGTTATGCATTATTTTGACATTAGTAATAGTTTTTGATCAGTTTTCGGTAACTTTTATTTCATTTGGAGCTGTCAGCGGTGGCGTGAACGAAATGGCGTAAACGTTTTGCGTTAACGCAAAAATGTACTAATCGGTATCTTAAATTGAAACTGTAGGTAAAAATCTTACCGTTTGCTGATTCTTCTTGGTCACTTGCATCTTTTATTGCTTAGAGAGTTATTGAAATTGACTAAAGAAAATGCACAATACTATCTAAACGAAAAACTCACTAGATTAACAAAATATTTCCAACTTAGAATAACAAATTTACAAATCGGACTCCATAAAAGATCATTCATCCGTGTTCCATCAATTCTATTTATTTTATTTCGTGCTGGCGTTGATCGTCTGCTACGATTAACGCCCGCTGTTGCTAGGATATCCACCAGTCACATGGTTTATTTTATGAGCAGCAAAAGGGTTGCCATAGCTCGGTCTACTCTTATTATTAGTCTATGCTTGGAACTCCTTTATGTGACAGGCCCGACATATTGGATCCAGCCTTATTTTGAGTAAGCTTCCGATTATCCGCGGGTAGGTCATCCTATTTGGGGTTTATTCGTGGCCTTTCGCATCTTTTATTTTATTCTTTTGTGAAAATTTACTGAATGTAGGAAAACGCTCGCGTTTTAATTATAAAGTATTATATTTTATACAGTCGACTCCCGCTACAACGTGATCCGACTTACGCGAAATGGCTATAACGCGATTTTTTCCCCCGGTAAAGAATTTTATTCCTAACGCAAATTCTTCACCAGCAACATGAAAATTTTCCGAAGAGAATCGCGGTTTTTTCGAGAATGGACCTTCATCCCTTTAGCATCGCTAAGAGCGAAAGTTCCCACACCGTACTAGTCTAAACATCGCTTATACAAATAACTACTCCTCATTTTCCATTTATTTTTTTCATTCTATATGGGAAAGTTGATGAAATATAATGACACCTAAGATCGCTGTTTCATTTAAAGTTTGTGTGAAGGTAGAAAGAAAAAGAGAAAGTTTCAACAACTATAGTGCATTTGTTTTTCTTACTACATAATATACGTACCGTAGTCGCTTATTATGTGAACTTAACTTAATATGTGAAAAATCTATTTTTTGACATTCTAGTTTCCTTCTTCCTCCTCCCTGTCAATGGCAGCAAATCTTCTGAGGCTGCCGATCCTTGACTGGTTGAAACCCTATTTTTAAATCTCCACTTTCAATTCGAATATTTCCGAGAGGATGAGAGGTTTAATGTTCCAGAAACGCGAGGAGTTAAATGCGAGAAGGGAAGCCTTCGTTTCGTCTTCGAAGTCAACTGCACGTCTTTCGGCTTCTCCCGCGCCGCAAGAGCGCATGAAGTCACTTCCTGTGCCATTTGACGTCACAAGCGCTTGAACTTTGAAAATTAATTTTAAAAAACTACTTATCGTATCGCAAAATTTTTTTCACCTATGATGTTCATGCATATTACTCTATCATATAAAAATAAAATTGAAAAAACGAAAACTTCCCTATTGGTCCTGTGTAGTGTTCTATTTTTTACTATAGCACTTAAAAGTTTGAAGTAACAAATACTAGTTTTAAGTCTCGAATTACCATTATTATGTTCTTGAAACGACTTAACTTCTCTTTCGCGCAACAACCTTCTCCACATCCAATATTTCATACACGTGTTATGAAACTATAAAAGTCCCTTTCAATAGTGCGAACAAGTAAAGGTGAGCTAGAAAAGCATCAACTACTTTATCTAGAAAGTAGGGCCGTGGTAGCCCAATCGGTAGAGTGTTGGATTCGGGGCCCTTAGGGTCCTTTGTTCGAACCTCGATGGTCGAAGATCTACCGTCGTCATTAAAGGGGACTGGGCGACGTTAAATATGCTCGTGGTCTCAATGTCCTCCAAGTGAAACGATACCTCTGAGGGTGCTAGCACCAGGTAGCTATTAGCTCCTGGACTAGTTCTAAATTCTCATTAACTGTTCGATCCGGTGATGGTGCTGCCATCTATCGGTATAAAAAATAATGGAGGCATGGCACTTAGTATGCAGTCCTCGACATAAATGCAGTTGTGACTCGGAATCAGAAATCGGAAATCTAGAAAGTATTTTAGTTATACATAAAATCGATAGAAAAAAAAACTGGTAGAGAAAACCGTCAATCCAAAATTTCAATCAAAGTTTTAAAATTGTAGTATTGATCGCAAAACTAATTTCACAAATTCACGGAAGAGTTTCAAACCTGCGTTGAGAAAGGCTTCTGAAGCAAACGACTCTCTCAGCGTGTGCTTATCTTTATCAGATCTAGTTTAGAGAGCGGCAAAATTCAGCCGCCATCATTTTCTCTCCCTATCTGCTCCTCTGACTGCGACCCATAACTATCGCTCGAAAAGTTTTCTGGCAATTAAGCTAATGAAACGCACACAAATCACTGTAATTGGTGCGTTCGCTTGAATGGAATGTCAGAAATTTTTGCGATTTGTTTTCATAAATAAGCGATTTCCATTCAAGGAATATGACTGCTCTTGACTAGCATGTTAAACTTAATAGATCTGTTTATGTGATGCTGGATTTATTTGCTATCTCGGAAATCATATGATTTAACTTGTTTTCTTAAAATGGCATTAGTTCTTAAGCTGATATTTAAGCCAAAAATAACTCATATAGTGATGCTATTCGCAACTCCAGAGCTCGAATACGCTACCTTGCGGTGATTAACAGTACTAAAGAAAAAGGTAAAACATTCCATTCCACGTGTTCTCTTCGGGGTAAATTACAGGCTTCAGACAGTTTGTGATGGAATGTAATTTCAGAAAAATAGAAAAGAAAGCTTCCCACAACCACGATGAAAAATTGTTGTCATTCACTAAGCGTCAAAGCTTGTTATAAGTTACGGCATTTGTTTGTTTTACCTTTTTCATCCGCCATTAGACAGTGGCTGCAGCGCTCCCAATAGTTTATTGGAGTTGCGAATATCTTGAACGACAGTAAGACTAGGAAACAAAAAGTGTTATGAAATAATAAAAAGCGAGAAAACATGTAAGTCAAGTTCATTGAGGGCAAAGCGCTTTAAACCTACACGAAGATATTTTCGTAATTCATAAATATATTATGACATCATTAAATGAGTATTTCTTACGCAGTAAGAAATTCTGGGGCGAAGAGAAATAGTTAAGGTAACTATTTTTTTTTCAAAATGAACAAAGGGAAATTTCTTCTGAAAATTACGATAAATGAAGAAAAAAAACTATGCTTTCTAATAAAAGTTGCATTGAAACATAGTTTTTATATTTTTTTCGGTAAATTTGAACTTCCAAGAAAAGGTGGAAATTTTCACTATTTCCATCGGGAAAAACGAAAAATAAAATATTTTTTCCAATAACATGTTTCCTATCCAATCACTTGTAGATATTTTTTAAAAAAATGAATGAGTAAATAAAAGAAAAAATGAAAGTAAAATAAAACATTAAACGATTAAATAGTTCAATTAATGTATGAGAAAAAAAATAGAGAAGTGAATAAAATAGAGAAGAATGAGAAGATAATTGAATGAATAAATAAATAAGGGCATTATTAAGTGAAGGAATGCAAAGGAAACAACAGATAAAAGAACATGTCTGTGATTTGATAAAGGACAGAATAAGTAAACAAATTAGCTATTTCACTTTATCCCGCATGCACTTGAGCAAGTGAACAAAGCATTAAAAAAAAAAAAAATGAATTTTGACATCTTGAATTCAAATTATGTTTTTCGCAATCACGAGAGTGTGTATGTAGGCGTTTGTGTTTGTATGTGGGGGGTATGTGTGTTTGTGTGTACGGGGTATGTGTATGTGTGTGTAGGCATGTGTGTTTGTGTCTGTGTGCTGGCATAAGTGAGTGGGTAGTTGTGTGTATGAATGTGTGTGTAGGGGGGTATGTGTATGTGTGTAGGCATATGTTTGTGTGTCTGTGTGCAGGCATGAATGTGTGAGTAGTTGTGTGTATGTTTTTGTGTGTGTATGTGTATGACTCTGTATGTATGCGTGTGTATATGTGTTTGTGTGTGTGTATGTGTGTAGGTGTATGTGTGTGTGTGTGCGTGTGTGTATGTAGTTGTGTATCTATGCGCGTGTGTGTGGGACATGGACGCAACCTGAAGACGGCTTTCGCTAGAGGAGCAGCATCGTGAGGAGCCGGTCGACGGTGATGGTGCGGAGGGTGGCGGTGGGAAAATAAAATGATAGGAACGCCAAGAAACAGTCAAATGAAAGCAATAAGCAATCGTGATTGCTCAAAAATAAGCTTAATATGAAACAAATAAAAACTGCACTGAGCATTAATAGGTCTCAATTAATATTTAAAATGTTAATAACAAAAAAAAAAATATCATTTCGTAATAACAAAAATCATTTTTGACTTGCAACAAAAAGTTATAGTATGAGAATCATTTTTTAAAAATTGCTTATGGTATCATATTCTTTAATTTTCAGAAATAACTTTTTCTTGACTTTGATAGGCTATACGTGTTACTGCACAATTAAAATATTACCAGATAGGTGGCGCTAAAAGCTGAGAAAATATTTCACCGATCAGTTTTGCCCCGCTATTTCATATTTTGGGGCCGTGGTAGCCCGATCGGTAGAGATCGGGACCGATGTCGGACTCGGGGCCGGAGGGTCCTGGGTTCGAACCTCGATGGTCGAAGATCCACCGTCGTCATTAAAGGGGACTGGGCGACGTTAAATATGCTCGTGGTCTCAATGTCCTCCAAGTGAAACGATACCTCTGGGGGTGCTAGCACTAGGTAGCTATTAGCTCCTAGACTAGTTCTAAATTCTCATTAACTGTTCGATCCGGTGATGGTGCTGTCATCTATCGGTATATAAAATAATGGAGGCAAGGCACTTAGTATGCAGTCCTCGACATAAATACAGTTGTAGTCAGTTGTGACTCTGAATAGGAATATTTCATATTTCCCCACATTTCCCTAGATTAACTTTTTGAAATCGCAATTGTCTTATAGATATTTTGTCGTATTTATTCTTGTGATATCTGGGACATACTATTTAGTACTAATCTGTATTACCATCATAAAATGGGATATGGCAGGACTATAAGCACATACCAACGGCACGATTGCAACATCTAGATACTTTAATTTCGCTCTTTAACTCTTATTTTTTATTGCCTTCCTAATTGTCTTCACATTCCGTCTGTGTGGGAAAAAAATGCAGTACCTTTATTATGTGGTGTCCTCACAATACCAGCATGCAACGGTATCACACTGTAAAAAAAATTTGCGAAACGTTACTGAGTATTTCCGTGTAACGTTTCGGAATTTCAATGGTTTTTATCCCCTTCCTGGAAAAATCAAGTATCATTGTCAAAAAGTTCTCTAAATTGCTACACGTCGTACTTCTCACTGTTGTAAAAATATTTTTAGCTCCCAGTTAAAAGATTAACTGAGCGTATTTATAAAGTGTATCAGCTTCAGTTCGATTGCACTGTTAAAAATTTTCCGGAAAATTTACGGTAATTGTTACTGGCATCCATGTTGCCAGTAACTATTACCGTAAAAATCAAATGTTACTGTAAAATTTTACGGTATCCTCGGAAGGCCAAAGCAACCAGTTGGCGCTGGGATCGCTTATTTCTCCGGTATAAATTACCGTAAAAATCAGCGATGCGTCGGCGATGCAATTTTACAGTAACAATTACCAGAAAATCTTCCTGAATTTTTAACAGTGTGCAGTCCGTCCAGACTGGTAAGGCGCCCAAAGGGCACGAATCAGTCCTTGGACTATGTAGTTTTGCAAGAATTGCAGGCGAGTGAGATGCTTGATACTTACCTGCAAATCTGTCTTAGCTTTGGCCATGTTTGCGATACTGCTCTTGGCGCTTTCCCGGAAACGCGCGAAGGTGCCAAACTTTTATAGTATACCCACCTAATGTTTGTCTAAAATTCCATAGATACGACTGGCTTTAAACGGGAAAATTTCTAAATATTTTAGGAAACTACTAGGATAATTTCAGGAAGGTAACTGAATTTTAGCGGAAATCGTTCCTGGATTTTGCAAGATACTTTACAGGCAGAAATTGGGCACATCAGCTGCCCATTATTTTCCAGGAACGTTTCTGAATCTTTTTACATCATTTTACAGTGCATACACATAACCATACATAATCATACCCTACATACAGGACATAAACATACAGTGCATCTTTCTACAGTGCACTTATATATTCAAGTAATAATGCATGTTCATAATTTTAGACTTCAATGGAAATATACATTTAATGTTGTTTCATTTTAATAGTAAACACTATAAAAAAATAGAGCATTTTCCAAATACTATTCACAAGAAGGCGGCTCCAAAACAAATTTCTAATTTATAACACTTACTCGCGTAAATGGTTGCCAAATGAGAAATAAACGCAGCAATGCTACATTTATAAATATACTTAATTTTATCTCTTTCTCATTTTAACTAGTATCTTAACGCACACAGAAGATTATGAAATATTTATTTAATCGTTACACTATTGTATTAACCTGTTTCCCAGTAAAAGTCAAAGAAAAAAAAGGGAAAAGCATGAAAAGGAAAAAGCTTTATCCATTATGAAAATATCGCGAAAATAAATAAATTAAATGAATATCGAAAATTTAAAAATTGGAAAGTAGATTAATGAGATGGGGGAAACTGCCCCCCCCCCCCCCCGTCCTAATAACTTTTGAGCAAATAGTCCGATTCGGACTTTTTTTTTTTTTTTTTCGAAATATCTCGGAAAAAACACCTTTTTCATGTGTTTCAATTTTTGATTTGAAAAATCTTTCGTTCAATTTTGCACAGATCTAAAAAGCTTAATATTATGGCACGCGGGAAAATTCCAGGCAAATATAAATCCCGAACTTTGAGGTGAATTTGCTTCAAACGAACTTTGTAGGAAAACTTTTTTAAGGAAGATTATGTAGTATAGAAAATATCTTTATGATTCGAACAGTTTTTCGTTCAGTTTTAAATAGTTCAAATCCTTTAACATTAGTGCCTACGGCGAAACTGAAAGTCAATACAGATCCCGAACTTAAAGGCGGACATACAGGGTGTCCGAAAAGTCCTTGACACATTTAAAAAATTCATAGAAAACCAAAAAATTGTCGTATGAATTTGCGGTTTGCACCATATTACTTCACAGGTTCAAGAGTTTTTATGACATCGAAAAAATGAAAAGGGGAAAAAAGAAGAAGAAAAAAGGAATTTCGCAGTCATGGTGTCAGTATATGCTATGTTTGTAATTCTTTGTTTAGTAATTTTCATTCCTTTTTAAGTTTTCCCATGTTAACAAAATCAACAAAAACGGTTTAAAAGTAACTTTCAAATCGAATGTTTGAATGAAAATTACTGAACGAGGAATTACAAGCATAGCATATAATATACTGAAACCCTGGCTGCGAAATGCCTCTTTTGTTTTCATCTTTTTTTCCCCTTTTATTTTATTTTTTTCGATGTCGTAAAAATTCTTGAACCTGTGAAGTATTATGGTACAAACCACAAATTCATACGACAATTTGTTGGTTTTCTATGAATTTTTCAAATGTGTCAAGGACTTTTCGGACACCCTGTACTTCAAACAAATTTTGTTGGAAACAACTCTTGATGACCAACTCCTGAATTCTATTCATAAAATTTTAGGGCAATCGACTCCAAATCCGACTCCTGTACCCATGGGCGCCCATATGCAAAGTTGCTAGGGGGGAATCAAATATTTTCCTCGTGGTTTAGCAGAATATTTACCGATTTCAGGACAGATTAGAGTCATTAAAATTTGACATTTTTAATAATTTATTCCTTTCTGGATGGAGAAGAAATGTTTTTACATTTTCAAAGAAAAAAGTACTAAAAGCATGGAAGTTCTTATTTCAAAGGGGGGCCCCCTTTCCTGTACCCAAAATGTAATCCGGCTACATGACTCTGATTCTGACTCCATAGATTTGGCAAATTTTAGACAAGGAGGGGAAATGATTCATTCCAACTCCGACTCCTTTATCTCAAAATGAGTTCTACTCCGACTCGGCGTACATTGGAAGAGTTGCGGACTTGGAAAATGACCGTTTCCGACTCCGCACACTGTAAAAGCGATTCAGAAACGTTCCTGGAAAATAATGGGCAGCTGATGTGCCCAATTTCTTCCAGTAACATGTCTTGGAAAAACCAGGAACGCTTTCCGCTAAAAGTCAGTAACCTTCCTGAAATTAACCTCGAAACTTTATGAAGAAGTGCGAAATCTGCCCTGTTACAGCCAGTCATGTCTCTGGAACCCTCTAGAAAAATTGAGTAGGTTTAGTGTAATTGATTAGAACCTTCCTAATTTATTAAGAAGGCTCCATAAAAATCAGAGCGACCACGACCAAAGCTATGCAAGAAGGAACCAAGCATGTCTCTTGCCTGCAATTCCTGCCTTGCAAAGCTGTAGCTATACATTGACATTTTCGCTCTCATTGGGAGCTTAGTCAATCTGGTCAGGCCGTAAGCAACCTTAGGCCGATACACTTAATAAACACGCTCATTCAATCTTTAAACTGGTTGCTAAAAATATTTTCCACAACAGTGAAAAGTCGATTCAGGAAACTTTTTTGTGAAGATACTTGTTTTTACGGGGAAATAGGTGAAAACGTGTGAAATCCCGAGACGTTCCACGGAAATAACCAGTAACATTTCGGAAATTTTTTACAGTGCAGCTATGATTTTTAGTTTGTAATAAATATTGTTGATACGATTTCTTTATATTTACACGCAAAAGTTTATATATTCAGTGTTTGGCAGAGAAATTCGGAGTCCATTATGTTTCTACATAAACATATTTGAAAACGATTATTTTTAATTAAAATTATTTCTTTGAGTTAGCATCTTTTTTTTTTTTTTTAATAATGTATTTATTTTAATCAGCTCATCATTTGTCATCCTTTCGTTTTTCGTTTTGAAAGCGATTAAAGATTTTTTTTTTAATGGAAAAAAAAAATATATTAGTTGCTTTCTTTGAAACTTGATCCTACTTTATTTGTTCTCGTGTATTTCAGATAAGCGAGGCCGATTTTATTTCTAGTAATCAGGTTAAAATATTAAAAAGTTACGTTTGAAATAATTTTCGAATTTTGGTAATTTTGGGTAATATTGATCAGATACTAGAAAGTCGATATTGGAATACGGGGAAGTAGGCTCGTTTAGTTTTGGTCAGAACTTCTTGTTTAAACTGTATTAGTCAGCAGACGATTTAAAACAACTATAAGAGTATGTTTATTGTGAAGTAGAATCATAGACTAATAATAAGAGTAGACCGAGCTTTCTCATTCTTGCTGATAAAGAAAATTGGTTCATAGATGTATCATGTGACTAGTGGAAGGGCTTGGCGAAGACTTTGGCAGCATGGTTGCTAGATGGCAGCATTATCTATAGTTTGGCACTCGACATGTATTTTAAGACAATGTGTTTTCATTAAAAAAAAACTTCCAGGTGCAGAGATTGAACTGTTTTTCTTTTAGTTATGCATTATTTTGACATTAGTAATAGTTTTTGTTCAGTTTTCGGTAACTTTTATTTCATTTGGAGCTGTCAGCGTTGGCGCGAACGAAATGGCGTAAACGTTTTGCGTTAACGCAAAAATGTACTAATCGGTATCCTAAATTGAAACTGTAGGTAAAAATCTTACCGTTTGCCGATTCTTCTTGGTCGCTTGCATCTTTTATTGCTTAGAGAGTTATTGAAATTGACTAAAGAAAATGCACAATACTATCTAAACGAAAAACTCACTAGATTAACAAAATATTTACAACTTAGAATAAGAAATTTACAAATCGGACTCCATAAAAGATCATTCTTCCGTGTTCCATCAATTCTATTTATTTTATTTCTCGCGGGCGTTGATCGTCTGCTACGATTAACGCCCGCTGTTGCTAGGATATCCACCAGTCACATGGTTTGGTTTATGAGCAGCAAAAGGGTTGCCATAGCTCGGTCTACTCTTATTATTAGTCTATGAGTAGAATTTGTCACAATTTTGCGTGAAATTCTTCAGCAGTTAATTTTAAATGGTGAATACGATAATATAAACGAGCTAATGTGTGCATCACATGACTTCCTTTTACTCCAATTTAATGTCGTTATCCCATCATTGGTAATTTTAATGTGATTTAATAGTTTACTCTCTAAATATTACCAACAGTGGACAAATTGAAACCAGATTTTAAAAAAAAAAATCGCCAAATTTGTCAGTTTACATCGAAATTAACAATGATCACCCCCCCCCCAAAAAAAAGGAGCAAAAGACCCCCTTAGAAACACCCGAATGTAACCAAAAAGGGAGGTGCACAATTAGACTCCACTAAGAGTCACCGTACCAAATTTCAACTTTCAAGGACATACCGTTCTTGAGTTATGCGACATACATACGCACATACGCACATCTGCACATACGCACATACATACGTTCATACAGAGGTCACGAGAAAATGCGTTGTAACTCACTCGGGAATCGTCAAAATGGATATTTCGCGTGTCTATACGTTCTTAGGTACTTATCCACGTGTGGTCGAATCGAAAAAAAAACTCAACATTCATTCGGGGATGAGCAAAATGGAAATTTAGGTCGATTTTTGAATGAAAGGTTTTTTGCGACTACAATACTTCCTTTTTTAGCCTACTTTCCCAGCAAAAGTCATAAAAAGAAGAAAAAAGCATGAAAGAAGGCTTAATGCATCTTAAAAATGTCGCGAAATCAAAAATAAATAAAATAATTAAATAAATATCGAAGCATTAAAAATTTTAAAGTAGGGTATTGAGATGGGGGAAAATGTCTGTCGGTCTGTCTGTCTGTCTGTCCCCCCCTAATAACTTTTGAATGAATAACCCGATTCGAACAAACGTTTTTTTGTTCGAAAGATCTCGGCGAGGACACCTTATTCCCATATTTCACTTTTTGATTTGAACTATTTTTGTTCAATTTTAAACAGTTCAAAAAAACTTAACATTAGCGCCTACGGGGAAACTGAAAGTCAATGTAGATTTCGTGCTTGAAGGCGGATTTATTTCAAACAAATTTTGTTGGAAATAGCTCTTGACGCCAAACTCCAGACTCCGACTCCGAGAATTTATAGGCACCTGACTCCGACTCCGACTCCTGTGCCCGACAATTAATCGGACTCCGACTCCCCGACTTCGACTCTGACTTCGTAGCTTTGGCAAAAATGTATACACGGAGGACAAATGACTGACACCGATTCTTGGATGTTCGTCTCCGACTCTTTTATCCCAAAATGAGATTGACTCCGACTCCGACTCCGCAGCTATGGTTTTCACTGTGAAATAATTATTGTTGATATGATTTGTTTTTATTTTCACGCTAAAGTTTTAATTTAGGTACTCAGTTTTCTACATAACGATATGCGCAGACGATTTTTTTTTTTTTTTTTTTTTTTTGACAATGAAAAGTATTTTGTTAAGTTGACATTTTATTGTTTTTATTTATTTTGGTAAGTGCATTAAGTCATTCAAAAAATTATTTTTGGCAACAGGGGAAAAAGAAAAGATTTTTTTTTTTTTTGATATGATGTATTTATTTTAACTAGGGGGCTATCGCCCCCTGCTCGCTATCGCTCGCCAACCCCCGGAACTGCTTACGCAGTTCCCTGTGGATCGCTTCGCGATCCATGCTCGCTTCGCTCGCTCGCTGTATGCCAATACATTAGCCTAGCTAAAATTTTCCGTAAAAATTAAAGTTGGTAATTGCATTTAGGTCACCATCCATTTAACCAATATGAAAATTACGTTCATAATGTTAATTTGTCTGCTTTAGCCAGATTTTCGACAGTTTAACTTTGCTGTATGTAAGATGACTGCCTTGGCAATGTGCACAACTTTACCATTATAGATACAAAAGTGTCTGTCATTGCTTTGGAGAGATTGCACTTCTACCTGTTGGTCCGCGGAAGGTATTTTATTTCCCTTCTACCACCCATTGGAAAACCAATGAAGGCATTCCCCTATCCGCCACCTGGGGACGCGCCCTCTAGGGGTTACAGGCTCCCCCGAGGGATGTATTTACATTATTTACACTCTTATATATATTTACATATTTACACTCTTATATATTCTAATCTGAGAAAACTTCCTCATATACACAATTAAAAATGTCCCGTTTGGGAGCCACAACTGACACTGCTTCAAAAGATCTTGTTCTTGATAATGCCACATAGAGCTGGCCATGACTAAAAACAGGCTCAGAGAGCACCAAACATATTTTCTCAAACGTTTGTCCTTCTTGTTGTTATTCTGAATCCTTGCCACGTCACGAACAAAAAATGGTTTAACTAAAAACGCGAAAACTCGCCAAGGCTACTTTGCTTGCACAATACTAAAACTACTATAACCCTAAACAAATTTGGCGAAACCTTTCAGCTGAGAATAAAAGGAATAAAGTAAATTCTTTCTCGGTTATTCATTTTGAACTGAACTGTCGTACTGAAGCAGAGAATAGACGACGCTCAAAGCGCCTACGCGTTCAAAACAACATTGCCGATGAACATGATTGTGGAGCAATGTGTGAAGAATGCGAATTTTGTGGTGCTCTTTATTGGCAGAAAGAGCGTAATACTGCAAATAAATATACTAAATTTTGCCATGACGGAAAGGTGCGGTTACCGGCATTGTGTGACGCACCTGATCTGTTGAAGGAACTGCTGACTGAAAATTCCCCAGCCGCTAAAAATTATCGGCAGCGAATCAGAGAATACAACTCTGGAAATGGCTCGTCTTAAATTGGATTCAAGAACGGTTTCCTGCCTTCTTTGAGCTTTTCTTTGCTGATTAAGGTTGAAATGGGCCACAGCCCGACTCAAACTCATCTCAAAAAAAAAAAAAGTTCGTTGAGTATTCTGTGATTCAAGATTTCAAAACAACGTAGAAGTTTGTTTACATGATTTATCGGCGAAGTGTTGCCAACAGAGGTTTAGAAATTCACCCCTTCATTTGCCGGCACGTAAGAGAATTATATATATAGATAAGCTTATTAATTTTAATTATTATTTTTTCGTTTTGAAAGCTGTTAAAGAATTTTTTTAAGGGAAAAAAGTGTATTAGCTGCTTTGTTTAAAAGGTGCTGCTTTTTTTTTTTTTTAGCAAAAATATGTTTGAAACAATTTGCGATTTTAGCTATATTTGAGAATATTGATCAGGTACTAAAAAGTAGTATGGGTATGCGGGAAAGTAGGCTCGTGTAGTTCTAGACGGAACTTCTTGTTATAAAAGGAAGTGCAAATAGTTGCGAAAATTTTTGACGGTTGGAAAATCTGTCATGAAAGAACACGGACCACGCAATAATTCCATTTAAGCAAATAACACTGTTCCTAATGCAAAGCAACATAAGAGCGAAATTGGGATTTTAATCTAATCAAAAACATGCTTCTGGTTCAATTTTTCAGCGCGCCTGAGCAATTTCGAAACTATATGTCAGATCCCACTAGTAGTGATTCACTCGCTTTTACGCGAAATTTTGAGTCAAGTTCGATCCCATCCTTCTTCCCGCTTCAAAACCAGAGCTATAAATATCACCGTTCGAAAGGTTTTCTGGCAATTCCGCTAATGAATCGCGCACAAATCACGGTAATTGGAACGCTTGATTAAATCAAATGGCGCGAAGCCTTCCCATTAAGTTTCTGATGAAACGAGTCCCCATTCATCGTACGTGACAGTGCCCTTGCAAACCCGAGATATGATTTGATAACAGAATTGATATCGGATGATGTGTTTTGAAAATTAAAATTCCGCTGTCAAGTTTGCTTTCCGATGATAATAAATATAAATTAAACAGATGGGCGCTATTGATTATGCCAAAAATAACTGTCCTGAAACGCTGTCGGTTTGAAATATTTTAAAATTTTTCATTTGGAATTTGACATAACTAGTATTCGCAACTCTTGAGCTCGAATACGCTACCTTGCGGTGATTGACAATGCAACTGAAAAAGGCAAAACATTCCATTCCACGTGATTTCTTTGTGGTAAATTAGAGGCTTCAGACAGTTTGTGATGTAATGTAATTTCAAAGGAATAGAAAAGAAAGCTTCCCATAAACACAACGAAAAATAACTGTCAGCCACTAAACTTCAAAGTAAGTTATAAGTTACGGCATTGGTTTGTTTTACATTTTTTGTCCGCCATTAGACATTGGCTGCAGCGCCCCCTTTAGTTTATTTGAGTTGCGAATATGGGGAAAAAAGTTTCTTGAAACATTTTTAAAATGATAACTCGGATCGAAGAAAGCCTGGATTATTTGAAAATCAAATTTTAAAATCCACAATTATTTGCTACTAGTGAAAATACCCGGCGTTCCCTGGGTCAGTAATAATTAAGAGAAAAAATCGTTACTTGCTTTTGTTTTCTGTTTTAAGGAAAGAATTTAAAACACATCTTTTTGACGTGATTAAAAATCGAGTTTCTTCTTTACCCATAAAACTAAAATAGCAATAAGTATAAAGAACAAAATAGTATTGATTTAGAAACGAAAGCACTATATTTAAGCAAATACAAATTTCCAAAACATGAAATTAATCTTCTCATGTTTAAAAAGATTAATCTGTTGATACTTTTTTTTTAACATGGAGTCTAAAACCTTCTCTGTATGGCTAATGAATTACGAAGTGATTTAAAAAAAGTAGCTGCGCTCGTAATCCCCTTATACTGTTATACTTGCTTTAGCTATTTTGGGAAATTTCAATCATTGTGGGCTCTTGGTGCGATTTTACCGAATTTGCGAGAGTCATTTTGGGGTACCTTCGATGATTCTCCCCCCTTCTTTCCTTCCTTTGTAAAACGATATGATATTAATTTTCGTTACAGAGATATCGTCGCCAGATTCTGAGATACTTTTGGTCACCATAAAATGGCGCTAAACAGTTTCATCCGAAATGTTTCCAAAATAAGTTGTAAAATCTGGTGATTGTTTGAAATTGTGCAAAAAGGAATATTAATGGAAGTTTTTGTGCTGTTTATGGATTTGCCTAATTTAGTTGCTGGATTATTTAACACAGTAAAAAAGGTCTTTTGAAAATTCTTTGATTGGCGATATTTTGTTCACATGGTGAAAGCTGAGAAACATTATGACGTAGTCTTCGGCTTCAAAAACAGCGACGTTGAAAAAACTGCCAAATGCATCAGCTACGGAAATCTTTCTGCAAAAATTTTGGCGATCTGCTGGTTGATTGGATAATGAGTAAGCGTTCAATCAGCATAAATAATAATAAAAACCATTAATTACATTAAAGTTCCGTTTAAGTGGAAAATGATCAGCCAAATCATGTATTATTTGCCAATCTTGTGCAAAAATCTTACTTCAAGATTTGACTTGAGAAAAGCCTTGAAGAGTCACGAAAAGCAAAGAGAGTCAACAATATAACAATTGCCGCTATCGACAGGGAGTTGAGATGATACACTAAATACTGTATTGAGTTGAGGAAAGCCTTCGAACATGGAACTAAAAAGCTCATAACTCGTTTTTTATTCTACTTAGAAATTTCGAACAGGTGCCATCTTCAGCAGAAAAATCAGAGCTTTCGATGGACATTTAATGTAAATATGTGCAAGTATTTTTTCCTCCCAATATTAGAGAATTTATACGAAAATTGTGTTTTATTGCCCCCTAAGGGGGTTTTGCCCCCCATAATGGGACGAAAACTACCCTATGTGTTATTCTGATGCATGAGCTATATTATTGTAAAGTTTTATGAAAATCCGTTCAGTAGTTTTTGCGTGAAAGAGTAACAAACATCCATCCATACATCCATACATCCATACAGACAAACTTTCGCATATATAATAGTAGTAAGATTTGTAAATGATAAAGATCTTGTTACTTACATTTGCAATATTAATTGAGACCTGCTAATATTCGGTGCAGTATTTATTTATTTAACTAGAAAATCGCCCGTCAAGATATGCCAGGTGAAAATCGCTTCTACATTTGAACGAAGCCATTGCCTGTTTGGTGATATTTTGATACCTGAAATTTGAACCCTAACTCCAGTGGATCAAGTCTAAGCTGCTGTAGTTGGGGTTCATTGTTGACCACTTTTTCGTTCCCTCATTCCCCAGTAAAACAGTTACGTTACCGGATCCAATTCAGCCTTATCAAAGTGAAGCAGTTTCCTGCATCTCGAACAATTCCAAACATATTATCAAATTATCATGTCGTGGCGCGAACTTCATTGTTGATGACGTCAGGAGCGTTACTCGCTCATTAGCTATTATTTATAAGGATATTAAGCTTATGTTTTGTATTGACTTTTTGGTACAATTACTAGTCAAGTGCATGCTTGGCAAATTGGATGGAGCGAAGTGAAATAGTTAATTTCAATCATTTATTAAATCTCGTACGTATTCATTTATTAATTACTTTATTTTCATTCCTTAATTTAGTAATTTACGTATATATTCATTCATGAACATTATTTCTTATTTATTCAATATTTTATTTACTCATGTATTTTTTCTTATATTTTGTTCATTTTTCATATTTATTTATTGGTTACTAGCTTCATTATCAATTCATTTCTTCATTCATTCTTTAATTTACTCATCTTTTTAATCAAAAAAATACTTTTAATTGTTAAATAGAAAGTATTTTATTAGAACAGTATTTTTTTTTCACTTTGTCTGCGGAGAAATGAAATTTTTCGACTAATTTTTTTTAAGTACAAATTTATTGCCAAAAAGTAAAAAGCAATATTTTAATGCTAGTTTTTTTTAACAAAATATATTGTTCTTTCTTTATGTATCGTAATTTTCAAAACAAGTGTAAAATTTGTTCATTTTAAAAAACAGTAAATTATCTGAACTATTTAACTTACCCCACATTCTCCGACTGGTGGATAAAAAAAAATAGTATTACTAACCAGTTATGGGGTTTTAGATGTATAGCAACGGCATGTAACCTGCTGCCAGTTTAATGCTGTGATCTGCAGCATGATTGAAGGAGGAAAATCTTACAAAAAAATTAAATTACTCTCATCTAATGCAAAATACAAACAATAATACGACACCAAAAGAAAGGAAGTGTGACTAGCTTATTCGTTTTTAATTTACCCCAGATTACAAATGTGTATGTGGTAATTGAAAATACCTAATTTTTACTTTAGGATTATTAGAGACAGTAAAATTCGAGACTAAATATTTTTTGTTTCGTTCCCGATTTTCCCTCTTTTGGGGTTCATTAGTCTGGAATAGTCATACTAAGCTACTGAAAAAAGTGCCTGAAGTTCGGTTATAGCTGTTACTGATGAACCCAAAACAAGGGCAAACGTGCAGTTTCTGAAAGCTGAAACTGACCTGTTCGATATTGATTCGGTTCTGCTTTAGTGCCATTCCACGAAAAAGGCAACCATTTTGTCCCGAACGTGACAGCCTATATATAGCATTAAAAATTAATGATTTTAAAAGAAGAATATATATATTTTTCTTTTTAACTTAAGAAATTACGCATACGTTTGTGATTTCTTATGCAACAAAATTTTGTTCATTATTTTAAATTATTATTTTGGATGAAATATATGAGCTGTCCCGTGAGAGGAAGAAATGCCCGCTTTCCGGCAGTAATCCTTTAGTTAGCTGCGGCCGTAGGCGGTAATTTGTAGTTTTAAGCTCTTTTTGCGTTTGCAAACTTGGATAGTGTAAAATCACTAAACGTTGGTTTAAAAAACTTTTTTTTTAAACTTATGGTGACGTTTACGCTGTAGTTTATAACCACACCCTCTTTACATTGCCTAACTGCCACGCCCCCATATAGTAGTTATAAAATCACAAATGAGGCACGAGAAGCAAAGTGATGTAAGTGGCAAAAATAAACTAGTATGTTGTGGCCATTACGAAACTTTCTTCTATATTTTTCTTTTTTTTTCTGATCCCTCCCCATGCTTGACGAGGAAGCAATATTCTCAATGAAAACAAAATTACACATGCAAAAACTTGACGACCATCCCAATGTCTGAATTATTGCAAAAGCAAAGCAAAGAGCGAAAATTGAAAGTTACTTTAAAAGCCTTGCTTGAATTAATTACAAATATTTTATTTGTTAACAAACATAAGATGGCAACAGTTAAAAATTTTAAATTATTGAGATAATATTTCCGATCATTTCCATGCAATTAAAATCACGAGAAATACGCAGACGACAATCTATTACGATTTATCTTTCTTATTGTTGCATTAATAAAGCTATTTTTATTAAAAAAAAAAATCAACACCTCTTGGAGCGATTGGCGTCAAAATTGAACCAAAGCCTGTTTACATATGGATTCACATATATTCCAAATTTCAACCAGAACGTAGCATTACTTCTTGAGATAGGGCACTCACAATGGAAAAAAAGAACGGGCGATTGCGCCACCCCCTTTTTAGCTGTTGACACCAAAATAAAATCAGCTCTTATACCCACTAAGGACTACTTGCCGATAAATTTTTCTTTCATTCCGTTCATTATTTCTTGAGATACAGCAGTCACAATTGACGACGAAAAACGTTCCATAGCTCAACCCCCGTTTGAGTTATTGACACCAAAATTGAATCAGCACCTGTTCCTGTTACTGGCAACATATGGACCAAATTTTGTTTGATTCCGCCAGTTACTTCCTGAGGAATAGCAATCACGCGTAACTCAAAAAACGTCCCATTGCTCCACCCCCCTTGGAGGAATTCGCGCCAAAAACCAATGGGCACAAGTTTACATAGGGGCACATATGTGTACCAAATTTCGTTCGATTTTATGCGGTAGTTTTTGCTGTAGAGCGGCCACAAAAAACTGGTCACACACAGACGTGACACACACACATACACACACACATACACACACACACACATACACACACACAGACAGACAGACATTTTCCAAAAATAGTCGAAATGGACTCAGCACACCTCAAAACGTTCGAATCCGTCAAAATTCGAAATTCGAAAATTTGCACGAATCCAATACTTTCTTCTATATATTAGATATAGAAGAAAGTAAAAATTGGGGATAACCAGTACAAATGATAGGTGAACCTCCTCTCTGTCTTGGGGGAAAAAATAGTTTTAGTAGCCCTGGTAGGTTTTGGCTATGCAGCATGATTTAGAAAAAGAATTCAAGGAAGTCCACTTAGAATCTGAACTTTAAACGAGTTTTATTTAAAACCATGTCCACTTACATCCCTTTATTTCTCACTGCCACATTTGTCGTTATGCAGTTTATTTCCATTAATAACATGATTTCACTCTCCCCCAACTGACCTTTTTTTTTTTCTTTTCGCAGAGCCTCATGGAACTTCGTCTCCTAAAGTCATCGATATTCGACCCCTCGTATCCGCCAAAGATGGAGAAACGTTGGAACTAGCGTGTGCAGCAACAGCTTTCCCAGCTCCGTCCTACAGGTAAGAATCAATGCATTGTGCCAACTAGGCTGCCAATTTGGTGTGCGCTGCTTCACTTTTCCAACTGTACCGTCATTTGGTGTGAAGTCCGACTTCCACAATACACGCATACCGTAAGGACCCGTTAATAGGGTAGGCAACCATTCACAGCATAACAACACATTCACACAAAGAAAGGAGAGGAATAGGGGAAAGAAAGTACATCCATTCCCAAGCCGAGATTCGAACCTGGGACTTCCTCATCGCAGTCAGACTCCTCTGACCACTAGACAAGGCGGGCGGCAAGCAATGCGTCATTCATTTTAAATAGGTAGAAATTCTGCAGATTTATAATGCCCGAAAAGCACTTAACCCTTAAAAAAAGTCAAGGTTGCAGAGTAGAAGGAAAAGTGGCCGACTCCGACTTCTGGAGTTTAGAGCTCCGACTCTGACACCGCAGTACTGTTGGAATAAGGCCGTGGTGGTCTGATCGATTGGACGTCGGAATCGTAACTTTAGGATCCCGAGCTTGATGCCAACCGATCGAAGGTAAAACGTGTTCGCTAATAGTGACTGGCGCACGTCGATGCTCGTGGTCACAACGACATCAAAGCTCCAATTTAAAACCAATGCATCTAGGGATGATAGATCAGTGGTTGTTCTACTTCTGGTCTGTACTAAAAAATAGAGCTGTCTTCAAGGCCCCATGCAACCGGTTAAACCACTCGTAGTGTTAGGTATGGAGGACAGTAGAGTGTGAAGTGTAAAGCACTAATAGAGCGTACTATGGGGAGAATGACAGGTTCTGACTTCTACTCTAGGGAATCTTGAAGTCTTTGGCTCCAAACTCCGACTCCTTTACCTCAAAATCAGTCCGAGTCCAACTTTACAACTCAAAATCTGCAGCTCTGATCTATTTTACTCATAAACGAATGAATGCTGAGTGTTTTTTTTTTTTGGCTCTATCGCACTAGCGTATATGCATAATAAATGCCCGAAATATCCAATTTAACCATCTCCGAGTGAATTACCATGAGGTTTCTCGTTACGTCTGTATGTGCGTATGAATGTGCGTGTGTACGAGGGGGGACCCAAAAGAAACCGGACTAATGGTGCGATGCCAATCCTAGATGTAGTAGAGTGTTCTCCAGATAGATGGCTCAAGTAGAGACCTTCACAAACCAGCTGTGCAAGTGGCGTCAGTTTAGTTGATAACGTCGGATCGTAGTGTTGGTTTTCTCAGGCGTTGTTGCCTTCCGCCTGCGAACTCATTATGGCAGATTTCAAAGAACAAACTGTAAGCTTGAAATTTTGCTTCGTGCTTGAAAAGTCGGCAACGGAATAGCTTAACAAATGCTTCAACAAGCTTTCAAGAACGACGTTTTGAGCCGGACACAAGTTTTCGAGTGGTTTTGGCGCTGTAAAAATGGTAACATGAGTGTTGAAGATTATGCTCGTTCTGAGCGCGCTGCAACGTCTCGAAATGATGAAAACGTTGAAAAAATCCGCCAAAAAATCAACGAGAGTCGTCGTTTTACGATTGACGAAACTTTAGAAGAAACAAGAGTGGGTTGGTGCTCGCGCGGGCGATCGGAAGAATGGTTCCTTCACCATGATAACGCTCCCGTACACTTAGCCTTGACTATTAACCGCTACTTGGCCTCTCAGGAGTGGCCAGTCGTTCCTCGAGCCCAGTATTCGCCAGACCTAGCCCCCTGTGACCTTTTTCTGTTTCCGAGGATGAAAAAAATTCCGAAATCGAAGCGTTTTGATGATGTAGAGGCTGTAAAAACTGCTTCGCAACGGGCACTGGACATGGTCAAAGCTAAAGAGTTCCAGGGGAGCCTCTCACTGTGGAAAAAAAGAATTAATAAGTGTATTTCATCCAAGGGTGAACACTTTGAAAGAGACAAAAGACATTTTGTGAATAAACTAATATATAAATATTTTAGAACAAAAATCCGGTTACTTTTGGGTTCCCCCTCGTATGTACGTTTGTATGTACGTATATACATGTAGTTGTCAAAATAATGGAAACACCTGTTAATAAAAGGGAAATTTTTCAACGTTGCTTCGTAAGAAATATAGAATAATACTAGATATCTGTTTTTATATATATATATATAAATAGTAGTGTATATATTCTGGTGGTATATGGTGGTTTAACGGACGTTCTGGAAGTCTTGGATTTTTTCCAAACGCGTGAAATGTCAGATCTCTCAAATTTTTAAAAAGGCCGAATTGTTGGAGCGCTACTTGCTCGAGCAAAGTGTAACTGAAAAATCTCAACTTTTTGGCATTTCTAGAGGTACAATACCTAAAGTCATGACAGCATGAACACAGCGCGGTAAGACAATCTCGGCAAAGCAAACTGATGGATGGAAAGAGAAGCTCAGGGAAAGAAACCGACGAGTATTGAAGTGGATTGCAAAGTCTAAAAAGGGAACAACAGCAGCAAAAGTGACCACAGGACTCTATCACCATCTGGATTCACCAGTGTGAGTTATTACAGTTAGAAGGGCACCTTCATAAGCAGAACATTTAAGGCAGAGTAGCGATTCCCGGATTTTTTTCCAAGTGTGTGTGCCTCCATTACTTTGATAACTACCTGTATGTACGAGGCGTGTTTTTAAAGTAAGTTCCGTTTTTATATAAAAAAGAACGAGTACAGATAGAGCTAAGTAATTTAGTGCACAAAAATCTACCACCCTTACGCTATTTTTCGACATTGCTCCCGTGATTTTCCAAGCATTTGTCATAGCGTGGTGCAGGTTTTTGTATACCTATTCGTAAAAAGTTACCGCCCGTTTAGTCAACCATGAGGACTCTTACAGGGCTTTGGCTGGGGCGTTTTTGAACATCCTCTGGTCTGCCCTCACCTCGCTCGCAGCATCTTTCATTTGTTTCGGCATCTAAAGTCTTTCCTAGGTGGTCTGTGGCACAACAGCAATAATGAGCTCAGAGAACATGTTATCCCATGGCTGACTACACAGGCGGCAATTTTCTATGAATAGGTATACAAAAACCTGTACCACGCTATGACAAATGCTTGGAAAATTACGGGAGCAATGTCAAAAAATAGCGTAAGGATGGTAGATTTTTGTGCAATAAATTTCTTTGCTCTATCTGTACTCGTTCTTTTTTTATATCAAAACGGAACTTATTTTAAAAACACGCCTCGTACTTAGGCTCGTATCTCGCGTAACTTAAAAATGGTATGTCGTAGAAAGTAAAATTTTGTTATATAGACTCCTAGTGGGATGTAGTTGCGGACCTCTCTCTTTGATTGTATTGAGATGTTCCAGAAGGGTCTTTTACACCTTTTGGAGGGGGGGGGGGGGAATCAACGTTAATATCAATGCAAAATCAAGTGATGTTATAATTTGGCGAGCACTTGGCTTATATTGCTAAGCTTTTGGTCGCCAAGTTTTGTCGCCAATTTGGCGATCTATCGCCAAGTTGACGACAAATTTGGTGTCGATATTGGGAAAATCAATTTCTGTAAAAACGCTTTTTTGCATCGGTTCGTGACGAACTAGTAGTGGAGATATTTGAAGTTGTTTCCTTGCTTACTCCAAGGCACTGTTATCATTAAATTGGTGTAAAAGGAAGTCATGTGATGCACACATCAGCGCATACACAAATCGTTTTATGACATACTAGTGGCACCCGCACGGCTTCGCCCGTAATAGAAAAATTAAACGTCTTTTGGTTCGCTTGTACAAATAATGTATGGTGAATTTTCTCGCCAATTGGCTTGTACCGACGTTACAGTTCCACGTTATGATAATTTCGTATCTCGCCAATTTGCTTGTGCCCATGTTACGGTTCCACGTTATGATAATTTTCGTAATTTATGATAGTTTTTTTTTTCTTAAAATTGGAATAAAAAAAGAACCACATCGAATTTTCGAAAAATCGCTTCGAGGTGCACACCCCATGCTACATACTAACTTTGTGCCGAATTTCATGAAAATCGGCCGAACGGTTTAGGCGCTATGCGCGTCACAGACATCCTACATACATCCTTCAGACATCCAGACATCCTCCGGACAGAGAGACTTTCTGCTTTATTATTAGTAACTAGTGGTACCCGCACGGCTTCGCCCGTAATAGAAAAATTAAAAGGTCTTTTGGTTCGCCTGTATTTACAAATAATGTATTGTGAATTTTCTCGTCAATTGGCTTGTACTCATGTTACGGTTACACGTTATGATAATTTCGTATCTCGCCAATTGGCTTGTGCCCATGTTACGGCTCCACGTTATGATAATTTCGTAATTTATGATAGTTTTTTTTTTCTTAAAATTGGAATAAAAAAAGAACCACATCGAATTTTCGAAAAATCGCTTCGAGGTGCACACCCCCATGCTACATACTAACTTCGTGCCAAATTTCATGAAAATCGGCCGAACGGTTTAGGCGCTATGCGCGTCACAGACATCCTACAAACATCCTTCAGACATCCAGACATCCTCCGGACAGAGAGACTTTCTGCTTTATTATTAGTAAAGATGTTTCTTTATTCTTAAAAATATTTCATATCATAAGAAATATTTTTTCTCATTTCGGAAGATGAAATAAACAATTAAAAACCCTAACATAAATAAAGTAGTCCTAAATTAAGTAATAATAAATGAGTAGAAATTAGCATACACGGCTTCACTGAGTTAGAATGCTAGAGACAGAGGTAGTTCAGGTAAGATAAATAAATACCTTCGTGCTGAAATGTAAAGTAAGAAATAACTTGCTTTTTGACGTTGTTATTTCTTATATTACTTTCGTTCACGCAGTTTTACTCGTTTTTTAGAACATACTCATTGCAAATGAATCAGAATTAATTCTAGTAAAATGTATATCCTTAGAAGTCGGTTTTACATTTCGTTTTATGGTTTCTTTATTCATTTATTTTATTACTTACTTATTTATTCCTTTTTACTTCCATTTACAAAAAAGACAGTATTGTACTCGCGAAACGATTTTCACCCAAAAATCGGCCTTAATTTCCATTTTGCTCACCCCCAAATGAATGTTGAGTTTCTTTTTCCAACCCGACCACACGTGGATATGTGCCTAGGAACGTACAGACTCCCGAAATATCCATTTTGACGATCGCCGAGTTAGGTACAACGAGTTTTCTCGTGACGTCTGTATGTACGTATGTATTTGCGTATGTGTGTATGTATGTCACATAACTCAAGAACGGAATGTCCTAGAAAGTTGAAATTTGGTACGTAGACTCCTAGTTGGGCCTAGTTGTGCACCTTCTTTTTTGGTTGCATTCATGTGCTTTAAAGGGGATCTTTTGCTCCTTTTTGGGGGGAAATCATTGTTAATATCGATGTAAACTCACGTGGTGTTATAATTTGGCGGACACTTGGGGATACATTGCTAGTCTTTTGGTCGCCAAGTTTTGTCGCCAACCTGGCGACAAATTTGGCGATTAAAAATTTTTTTTTTTTTAAATCTGGTTTCAATTCGGTCACTGTTAGTGATATTTAGAGAGAAAACTATTGAATCATATTAAAACTGCCAATAATGAGAAAATGATATTAAATTGGAGCAAAAGGAAATCATGTGATGCACACACAGCTTGTTTTTTCAAGAACAATGTCATAACTAAATTTTTTCCTTTATTCCAGATGGTATCGCGAAGAAGATGGCCGTCTGGTGTCGATGAGCTCCAGTCATCGAGTCACTCTCCTGGACGGGTCCCTGGTACTGCAGTACGTCACTGTTCAGGACAGCGCGCGATATGTGTGTGTCGTCAACAACAGTGCAGGAGAAGACAGAGCTTTCACGTTGCTTACAGTTTCGGGTAAATGGCTCAGTTTTTTCTGTGACACCACCAGTAGTTGGCATTCCATTACGATTCTGCGAGGTTAGGTTTGCCCCAACTATAGTTATAATAATGAGGAAATATTTTCAGACTGAATAACACGAAAAATAAATGTAACTCAAAAGCGAATCTAGACATCGATGTTTTCATTGATGTTTCAAATACGAAGTTCATTGATACCATCGGCTTTTTAATTTTAAATATCGATGTTTTTCTATCGATATGACTTCTCTATCGCTCATTTAAGTTTTTTTTTTTTTTTGTTGTTGTTGTTCAAATGTAAAACATAGACATCGAAAAAAACATCAAACGCAAAACATCGATGTGTTACAAAAAAATAAATAAATAAATAACGATGTCGCATCACTACAGTGTTGGGTGTATTGCGCAATTGTTGATATCTCTTCTCTATTAAAATAAAATTGTACAGACATAATCTTGAATGAAAACTTGTTTGATCCACTAATTTTAATTTATTTAATTTGAGCATACAGCAGCGCATTGGCAATGAAGTAACAATTAATTAATTGAAGAGTCCCATATTTTAACCCCGACACACAAAGGAATGGTTAATAAGCTTGACGTGTCTCTGTGTGTGTGTGTGTGTGTGTGTGTCTGTCTGTGGCACTCTAACGCTTAAACGGATGGACCGATTTAAAAAAAAAACTTTTTGTTCGAAAGGAGAGTTAATCGAGAGTGTTCTTAGCTAGGTTGCGTCTTCGGATGATTCTAATTAACGAAGATATTATTTAAAAACCTCTGAAAGGTTTTTCGCAATTTTTGCAGTGAAAACATATTTAAAATTTTGTACCAAAATAAAGAGTATTTTTTTCTGCGTCTGATAGAATGTGTTTGGAACTTCCTTTTTATAATATAGAATTCGTATTGTAACGCTTTTTAAAACAGATTTTAAATGCGACTAACAACCAAACGGCACGAACTTGAGGGTCACGGATTTGGACAAAATTGTAGATATAGGTCCATTCCCACAAGATATGAGCGCTGGTAAAGCGGTTTGACTGCATAGGCCCTAGTTTGGCTGCAACGAGGATTTGAATTTGCTAGTTTGGCTCCAAAAATGCAATGGCGTTTCCTGGAATTTCCGACTTAGGTACAAAGAACGTTCTCCAAACACATTTGGTGTCTTTTGTTAGTAGAGCAAGTGGAAGGGAGAACATTTATTTATTTATGGGCATTATTTTAGTTACTTGGAAAGTCGAAACGATCTTGTTTTTTTTTTTTTTTTTTTTTTTTTTCGTTTATTTTTTGATGTGCCACGTGCAATAAATCAGAGCTTTTTCTCCTCTCCGATTTTTGTTGCTTGTTATATAGAAACAAATTTGATTACAAGTGGAGAATATCCAGTTAAAGTAACGATAAATACTTTTTACTAGCAGACAATTAATATAAAACGAAAATAATTTAGTTTCATTTGAAAATGATAAATATCATGTAACTGTGCTATTTTAACATTCAAGTTCTTGAAATTAGAAGTAGTATCCAATTACAATTTGAGAACCACTTATTAAAAATAGTATTCAACGTAGTTAATTCAAAGCCAAGTGCATCGAAATGACTCATACTGTAGTAGAATAGCAGTAAAAGGAAATAAAATGGTAAATTTATAGGGAATTCTATTACATTTCTGGGTCCAAATTAGCAACTTCGGACCCCCGTTGCGACCGAACTAGGGCCTATGCAGTCAAACCGCTTTACCTGGCCTCATACCTAGTGGGAATGGACCTATATCTAGAATTTTGTCTAAATCCGTGACCCTCAAGGTCGTGCCCTTTGGTAGGAAGCCTTTTTTTTCAGCGATTAGCTACCGAATTCATTGTTGGCCGACAAGGAAAGCAATGATTTTAAATTTTTATCTGTTGCAAGTTTCTTTTTGTTAACAAATAGATGTTAATAGTATTGAAATTGATTCAATTTTCTTTCTTGTTTCTACATTTGCAATTTTTAAAATTTTTAATTTTACTTGTATTAACCCCCGACACACAAAGGAAGGGAGTTATAAGTTTGACGTGTCTGTGTATCTGTCAGTGGCACTCTAGTGCCTAAACGGATGGACCGATTTTGAAAAAAAAAAATTTTTCGAAAGAGAGTTGATCGAGACTGTTCTTAGCTAGGTTGCATCTTTGGATGACATTAATTAACGAAGAAATTAATTAAAAACCTCTAAAAGGTTTTTTGCGATTTTTGCAATGGAAACATAGTAAAAAACTTTAAAATTTAATACTGAAAGAAAGAAAATTTCTTTCCGCGTCTGATAAAATGTGTTTGGAACTTCCACGTTACATAAAATTCGAGTTATAACGTTTTTTTAAAGCAGATTTTAATAACGGCTAAGCGGTTATTCACTCGATTTATAACCGAATTTATTGTTGGCCGACAGGGAAATAAAGCGCAATGATTTAAAATTTTTATCTGTTGCCAGTTTCTATTTAATATTAGATAAAATACTTGACATTGATTTTTAATAACATAAGGCTTTTAACCGGATTTTCCATTTTCCCTCTTGATTCTACAGTTACCACTCAGTCAAGGGTTTTTAAATTTTTTTTAATTTTATCGTTGCTTTATGCAGTGTTTTTAACAGAGCTTTAGTTTAGGTTAAATCGCTATTTTTGAATTGATTAAACATGGGTGAGAGAGGGCACATATGTAAGGCAGAGAGAAGCAAAGGGATGTAAGTGGACATTTTCAAGTTTTGTGTAAAACGCGTTTAAAGATAACATCCTACACTGTTAAAAATTCAGGAAGATTTTCTGGTAATTGTTACTGTAAAATGGCGGACTTAACGCATTGCTGACTTTTACGGTAATTAATACCGGAAAAATTCCGGTATTAATTACCGTAAATATACCGTTAATTACCGGTTACCGTAATATTACCGTTAATTATGGTAATTTTCCGGAAATTTTCCGGAAAATTTACGGTAATTGTTACTGGCATCCATGTTGCCAGTAACTATTACCGTAAAAATCAAATGTTACTGTAAAATTTTACGGTTTCCTCGGTAGGCCACAGCAACCAATTGGAGGTGGGATCGCTTATTTTTCTGGTATTAATTACCGTAAAAATCAGCGATCCCAGCTCCAATTGGTTGCTGTGGCCTACCGAGGAAACCGTAAAATTTTACAGTAACATTTGATTTTTACGGTAATAGTTACTTGCAACATGGATGCCAGTAACAGTTACCGTAAATTTTCCGGAAAATTTTTAACAGTGTAGGTAGACTTTGATTGAAATTTTTTCTAAATCATGCTGTTTAGCAGCAACAACCAGGGTTACTAGTACCATCTCTTGCCCCAAGACAGAGGAGAGGTTCACCTACCATGTGTACTGTTATCTCCAAATTTTTAATTCTGCCACTTACATCCTTTGCTTCTCACTGCCTCATATAACTTTAACAGAAGAAAAAATACATTTCTTCTTGAAATTTACTCTCCCAAAAGTTGTAGTTAAGGGGAGTTAGTACCCCATATACTGTCAATGTTAATTTTCACATGTTCATGTACCTTTTTCTGAAACTCTATTAAAGAAAAAATTCTGAATTTTTTTCTGTACCTTAAATGGACTCTTTTCTCTCTACTGAAGTAAAATTTTACAGAAAGAAAGCTTAGTTTTTTAAAAAAAATTCTAGTGTGTAAGTCATTTTATTTTTTTCAAAAAATGCCATTTTGCAACTCAAAACCTGTTCTATAAAAAAAATAGTATTCGAATATGAGAACAAAATTTACTTCAGTATATGCAGGTAAATGTATGGAATTGGTGGTAAAAATTTCAAAGCCTAACACAATTTAGTTTCTGAGAAAAAGGAACATTTAGTTTCAAAAATACCATTTCGAGATATTGCGATTTAAAGAGGAAAATCATTCCTCATCAAAATAGGTTTTATATATTTTAAAGTTTATTTTAACTTACTTCTAATATGAGCACGATCAAGAAACTTGTATCATTAAAAAAGTATTGAAATGGAGTTTCAAAATATACAAAAATTAAAAAATCGAATTTTTGAAAGTATTTAGGGTACTGACTTCCCTTAAGCATCAAAGATTTAAACATAATTCAACTGCGATGGATTCAAACAAAAGCAGCTAATGAAGTCTATTCGAGTGCGGTTTTCGAGCAGAAACAAGTAATTTGGAAATAAATCATTCATCGGAACAGACAACCCTCAAAAGAATCGAAACCTAATTCACGGCACATTATCGAAGACTTAATTGCCATAAACCTCGACAACGCTAGAGAACCCGTGCAGCGTATTCAACAACACCCTCTTTTATTCGAAAATGAATGAGACTACCCTCTTAAATAACTCAGGCATGATTAGTTATCGATCCCCGGTAGTTAGACGCAAACTATTCCGGAAAAGAAAGGAGAAAGGTAGTTAATTGCGATCTTCCATTTGCAAGTTCGTTTGACAAACAACTCATCAAAAATTGCTGCTTTTCGGTTAATTAAGCCGAGCAAGTGTTTACTTGAAGTGGAACTTATGTAATGTCTGGCGGTGACTCCTTTTTTGCTATAGCGAGTATGTTTGAAATCAGCATTTTTTTACTTCTTTTTACAAAAAAAAAGGAAGTATTGTATTCGCGAAAAAATTTTCACCCAAAAATCGGCCTTAATTTCCATTTTGCTCACCCCCAAATGAATGTTGAGATTTTTTTTCAACCCGACCACACGTCGATATGTGCCTAGGAACGTACAGACACGCGAAATATACATTTTGACGATCTCCGAGTTAATTACAACGAGTTTTCTCGTGACGTCTGTATGTACGTATGTGTGTATGTGTGTCGTATAACTCAAGAACAGAATGTTCTAGAAAGTTGAAATTTGGTACATACACTCCTAGTCGGGTCTAGTTGTGCACCTTCTTTTTTGGTTGCATTCTTATGCTCCAAAGGGGGTCTTTTGCCCCTTTTTGGGGTTAAATCATTGTTAATTTCGATGTAAACTCAAGTGGTGTTATAATTTGGCGGACACTTTTGCGATAAATTGCCAGTCTTTGGTCGCCAAGTTTTGTCGCCAACTTGGCGAAAAATTAGGCGATTTTTCAAAAAAAAAATTTTTTTTAAATCTGGTTTCAATTTGGCCACTGTTGGTGATATTTAGAGAGTAAACTATTGAATCACATTAAAACTGCCAATAATGAGAAAATGACATTAAACTGGAGTAAAAGGAAGTCATGTGATGCACACATCTGCTCGTTTATTTATTTCATTACCAAAGATGCTCTTATAGCAAAAAAAAGGGTTACTGCAAATTGTGACTTTTTTTCTCTACTTATATTTTTAAAGAGATAGGAAGTCACAAGTATTAGAATTTCTAAAATTAAGGAAAATATTATCTTAACATTGTTGCAGAAAATAACAATGTGACGATAGTCAAAATACGTGAAGTAAAGGCCTTTATTTCGTAACTAGTAGTGAATTACCGTTTTTCATACACTATAAAAAAAAAACAAAAGCTTGCTTTTTTAGTTCCTTTTACAAAAAAGGAAGTATTGTATTCGCGAAAAAAATTTCACTCAAAAATCGGCCTTAATTTCCATTTTTCTCACCCCCGAATAAATGTTGAGTTTTTTTTTCGACCCGACCACGTGGGAGGAACCTACAGACACCCGAAATATCCATTTTGACGACCCCCGAGTTAATTACAACGAATTTTCTCGTGACGTCCGTATGTACGTATGTATGTGCGTTTGTGTGTATGTATCTCGCATAACTCAAGAACGGTATGTCCTAGAAAGTTGAAATTTAGTACGTAGACTCCTAGTAGGGCCGAGTTATGCACCTTCCCTTTTGGTTGCATTCGAATGTTCCTAAGGGGGTCTTTTGCCCCTTTTTGGGGGAAAATCATTGTTAATTTCGATGTAAACTCAAGTGGTGTTATAATTTGTCGGACACTTGGCGATGTATCGCCAGTTTTTTGGTCGCCAATTTGGCGACAGATTTGGCGATTTTTTTTTTAATTTTAAATTTGTTTTCAATTTGGCCACTGTTGGTGATATTTAGAGAATAAACAATTGAATCACATTAAAATTGCCAATAATGGGGAAATGACATTGAATTGGAGTGAAAGGAAGTCATGTGATGGACACCTCAGCTCGTTTCAGTTGAGCTTTTTTGTTTTTTTTTAGTAGCGATTCTATTAAAAAAAATAGCATTGCTTTTTGGATAATATTCTAGCGAAATCACCGTCTCAGCTCTAAATAAATTTCCCACTGTCTTCACATTATTATTAATAAGTATTTTCCCCTAGATTAAAACTGGATTGGAGGTTTCAGTTGTACTATTGAACAAGGTTTAAACCCCAACAACAAGATTAGCAAAATGATGCCGATTTTAAATTTTTTATTTTCAGTTGAAAGATACTTAAAAATGGACTTTTACACGTGGTTTTAATTGAGAATCGTGAATTGCTCGTAATGCGAAGAAGACCACATTTAGATAAACTTGACGCTCTTATTTTTTTTACCAAAACTTTAAGAACATTTTTTAAAAATAGTGATACGCTTCGGCAGTTTTGTCAGCAATAATGATATGTTCTGGGGAAAAAGGAAATGAAGGTGGGGAAAAATACATTAACACGCTCCTGAGTGCAGTAATAATCCATTCAACTCTCTCAATCCAAAATGGTGTAATATTTGACCTGAGATATAGAGGGGCTATTTTTCAATGAGGTAGGTAAGAAAAAGAGCACATATCCATTGCGTAAGATTAAACTATTGTAACGGATCCGGTGCGGCTTTAAACTTTCTTGAAAGGACGACACAGTTCTTGATGAAAAATACAGGAAATTTATTTACACCATGTACAGGAAAGATCGTCAACAACTGCTAAATTATTCATCAGCAATTAAGCAATTATCACACAACACCGTAAACTCAACGTTTACACACGTATTTACTTCCAAATACGAAGAATAACACAGCGAAATGCCTCGCAATAAACAGAGCAAATACGCTCTCAGTTCGAAATCTCAATCGAAACTAAACTTTTTATCACGCGGGACGCTTTTATAAACGTCCAAAAAGTTTCCACAACATTCTTACTGCTTCTCGAAATGCGTAGACCGTTATCAAATTTTATCAATGGAAAGAAAAGGAAATAGGGGTCGTATACTTTAGCCGAATGAAAAGGGGTTGTATATTTATTACGGGAAACTATTTACAGGTTACGTTACTACAATAATTACTATTTATAGAATTTGTAACATTGCCCCCTTCCTAAGGACTGCACGTCCCGGGCAGTACAATCCCCAGAAAGGGTTCAAACGTCTATCACAAGTTCACAAATACACACATTAAATAATAACCAATAATGCATAGGAAACACAATAATAACAAGAAATATCACTAGACATTAAAAGCAAAAAAATTATCTACAACTTTTATGTTATCAACCATGGTTGTTTACGTAATACTCCTGAACTATGGCCAAACCTATGGGGCTAACCTATCATAATGTACAACCCTAGGTTTTGCATTAGGTGATTTTTGGATTCCCACTACGACGTCATTCAGTCGGTTAAGTACTTTATAGGGTCCATCCAAATGCGACTGCAATTTGGGTGAAAGACCTTTCCGTCGGATGGGATTCCATAACCGAACCTTGTCGCCTTCGTTGAATTCATGTCCAGTGAACCTTGTGTCGTATCGGGTCTTCATCTTCTCCGCCGCGATGTTGATTCGCTCTCGTGCGAAGTTATGAACGTCTTCCAACCGGGCCTGGAGATCCTGGATGTACTCCTCAGGCGATGAAGGCGCATCCGGAGGACGACCGAAGGTAGCCGAAGCTCTCGTCCGAAGAGCATCTGAGATGGGGCAAATCCGGTAGTCTCGTGGATAGCACTGCGGTAGGCCAGCAGGAACAAAGGTAGCTTCTTGTCCCAATCCTGTTGATTTCTGGATACCATAAGTGAGAGATTATTCAGGATTGTGCGGTTAAATCTCTCCACCATGCCGTCCGATTGTGGGTGTAGTGGTGTTGTCCTAGTTTTCTCAATTCCGAGAATTTGACATAGGCCCTTAAACACAGCAGAGATGAAATTCCTCCCTTGATCGGAATGGATCTGCAAAGGTGTTCCATATCTCGAGATCCAATGCTGGACTAGAGTCTCTGCTACGGTGGTAGCTTCTTGATCTGGAATGGGATATGCTTCCGGCCATTTGGTGAAGTAGTCGGGGGAAACAAGAATGTATTTGTTCCCATCAGCAGTTCTTGGTAGAGGACCCAGGATGTCGATCCCAATTCGTTCGAAAGGAGCTCCAACGTTGTACAGCTGTAGCTTCCCTCTGCTTCTCTTCCTCGGTCCCTTACGAGCAGCACAGGCGTCACACGAATGGCACCACTTCTCCACGTCATCCTTCGCCTTACTCCAGAAGAAGCGCTCCCGAACTTTATTGAGGGTTTTCAAGACACCAAAATGTCCTCCAGTCGCACTACTATGTATTTCTTTCAAAACATCTGGAATCCTTGATCGGGGAAGTAGTAACTGCCACCTAGATGTTTTGCCGTCGTCAGATTCCCATTTTCGGTGTAGCACGCCGTTCCGTAAATGGAGCGAGTTCCATAAAGCCCAGTATCTTTTTGTTGCAGGACTGAAGATGGAAACGTCCTGCCAGCTAGGTCGCCGACTGTCACTCTCCATGAACTCCAAAATTGGTTTTATGTCGGGGTCTTCAAGTTGATCTTTTCGAACTTGGTCGTCACTCCATGGATCAGGTTCTGATGATGTTGGAGTCACTGTCACCTGATAGGCAGTAGCGCTAGTAGTCATTCCATACTGTTTCTCGATTCGGGAACAATAATTGCAGTTCTCAGGACAGGGTCTCCTTGATAAAGCGTCTGCATTACCGTGAGACAACCCTTTTCGGTGCTTGATCTCCATGTCATATTCCTGGAGCCGCTGTATCCACCTGGCTATCTGGCCTTCCGGATTTTTGAAGTTCAAAAGCCAAGTTAATGAGGCATGATCTGTCCGAAGCAGGAATTTTCGGCCGTAGAGGTAACGATGGAAGTGTTCTACAGTTTTCACTATGGCCAGTAACTCCTTTCTGGTGACGCAGTAATTTCGCTCCGACTTTGATAAGCATTTGCTCCAGTAAGCGATGACGTGTTCATTGTCGTCAATTTCTTGGGATAAAACAGCTCCGATGCCCTCGTGGCTCGCATCAGTGTCTAGGATGAAGGATTTTCCAGGCTGAGGATATGAGAGAATAGGCGTTGATGTTAAAGCCTCCTTCAGTCGTAGAAATGCATCTTCGCATTCTTTGGACCATTCAAACTTTTGCTTGCTCTCCGTCAGCCTATGCAAAGGTCGTGCAATGTTGGAAAAACCCTTCACAAACATCCTGTAGTACGTGCAGAGTCCCAGGAAACTTCGCAGCTGATGGATGTTTTCGGGACGACTCCAACTCTTGACCGCGGATACCTTTTCTGGATCGGTTTGTAAACCCTCAGAAGAGATGATGTGACCAAGATAGTTCACTTCCCGGCGGAACAAATTACATTTGGACGGGCTTAACTTCAGATTGGCTTCCTTAAGCTTTTGCAGCACTTTCCTAAGATCAGCCAGATGTGCATCGAAGCTGCGTCCCACGATGATGATATCGTCTAAGTAGACCAGACAGGATTAGTAGGAAAGTCCTCTTAACACTGTCTCCATAAGACGCTCGAACGTAGCTGGTGCATTGCAGAGGCCGAAGGGCATCACTTTAAACTACCATAAGCCTTGTCCAGTTGTAAACGCTGTCTTCTCTCGGTCATCAGGGTGTATCTCATCCTGCCAGTAGCCGCTCTTCAAGTCCAGGGTCGAAAACCACTTGTGTCCGGAAAGAGTGTCCAAGGTGTCGTCTATCCGTGGAAGAGGGTAACTGTCTTTCTTGGTGATTTCATTCAGCCGTCGATAATCGACACAAAATCTGGTGGAGCCATCTTTCTTTCGGACCAAGACGATGGGAGAGGCCCAAGGACTGGACGAGGGTTCGATGACATCATTCTCCTGCATCTCTTTCAGGAGGGTCTCAACCTCTTCCTTCTTGGCGAACGGTAGTCGTCTTGGATGCTGTTTAATAGGGGGGTGTTCTCCAGTGTAAATCTTATGCTGCGTTAAATTCGTACGACCAACATCCTCCGATGTAGATGAAAACAGATGCTTGAAGTCATCCACCAATTGTTCCGCAGCAGTTCTTTGATCTTTCGATAAGGGTGCACTCCCAATTAACTTCGATGTCAAGGACTCAGAAGACACAGTCTCGGGGGAATTGATTCTTCTAAGGATGCACTTTACTGGAGTACAAGTTGCTAACACTTCACCTTTCCGTATATTCCTTGGCCTTTCACTCACGTTGGCGACTCTCACAGGGATTACATCCTTAGAAAGGTCCACAAGCGTAGATGCAACCAGCACTCCTTTTAGGTTATTGCTTAGGTTAGCGTATTCAATGAATCCGAATCGAAAACTATTGCTTTCTTCAAGGGAGCCAGGTATTAATGATTCTGACCTTGAGGGAATCGATAAATCTGTTTGGGCTATTATTTGATGAGCGGATTTTACATCATTTTCAGCGTTGAAGATGGCTATGTCTTCTCTCATCGAGTGCAGCTCATTAGTCTTGAAGTCGAGGTTGAAGTCGTATTTCTTTAAAAAGTCCAATCCGAGAATGAAGGGGTCCGTGATATCAGCAACGAATGCCGTATGATGGTAGGTGGCATTCCCAAACACTATTTCCAAGTCCACTTTACCCTCAGTCTCAATTTTGTCACCTGTCACAGTCTGGAGACTTACGCGTGGCGATGTCCACAACAGTTTCAATCCAAATTCACGAGCCACATCTGTCCTAACGATTGTCACATTGGCTCCAGTGTCGACAATCGGTTTGCAAGGATTCCCATTTGCATGTGCGTAAATGAAAAGTCCATCACTGCCACTACTAGTAGAGGAAATCTGCCGAGCTCTTGTGGAGGTGATTTCTTTCCCTCGCGTAGCTTGGCGAGCCGGACAACTCCTTCGAAGGTGCCCTTCACTACCGCATTTCCAGCACTTCTGCTCTTGTTTCTTTTGGGCTGTTATGCTGTTCAGATGTCTTGCCAAGTCACCGAGTTGTCTCTCAAGTTCAGCGAGATGGGACGACCTGGAATCAGACGCATCAGCTTCCAGAGTCCGGATGGGATGGCGATCCACACGGGTTGCTTGCTCGGCAGCCTCCAACTTCATCGCATACACAACAGCAGAATTCAGGTCTTTGATATCCGCCATCAGTAGAGCTTTCTGGATTTCCGGATCTCGAACCCCGTCGATGTAGTAGTTGAGTGCCAGGTTGTCTCGAACATACGCAGGACAGTCGCAAAAAGCAAGATGAGACAGTCTCTCGACGTCCGCCGCTAGCTCTTGCAGGGTTTCCCCGGTTTTCTAGAAACGGGACTTCAACTGGAGTCGGCTGAAATCTTTCTGGCACTTCTCGCCGAAGCGAAGCTCCAACGCAGATGTGAGGGCGGCGAAATCCAGGCACTGGCTGTCCGGAAGGGTCTGGAGAATGTCCGCTGCGTCACCTCTCAGGGATGCTGCAAGATGACAGGCCTTGGTAGCAGAGTCCCATCCATTTGCTTCCGCCACTATCATGAATTGAGATTTGTAAACCCGCCACGAAGTTTTCCCATCAAATGTAGCAAGTTTAATGGACGGTCGAGCAACCGATGTGGGAGCGCCAAACTGTACAGAGCTGCTTTCCGCGGTCGCCAATCTCCTTTCCGCGTCCTTAAAGATATCTTCTTTAAGTAGATGAAATCTTCTATCTTCTTCTTCAAATTTATTTTCTACAGCATTGAATCGGCTTTCAACGGTATCAAATTTTTCTTCAATAGCATCAACTCGATGCTCTATGTCATTAAATTTATTTTCCATCAGTCTTTACCGAAATAAGGTCGTTTTTAATTTCTTCTTGGTTAGACGTTAAGTCCTTTTTCAGCACTGTTAAATCGCTTTTTAACTGGTCTTGATTTGCCAACATACTTGCAGTCAGATCACTTTTTAATTGTTCTTGATTAGCCGCCATATCATTTTTTAATTGTTCTTGATTAGCCGCCAAATCATTTTTTAATTGTTCTTGATTAGCCGCCATATCATTTTTTAATTGTTCTTGATTAGCCGCCATATCACCCTTCACAGAGTTGATTGCGTCAAGAAGTTGTTTTAATTGTTCATCCATTGCGCGAGTAATCACCATAAAAGTAAAGTCCAAATTCAAAAAGTTTTTCTGAAAAAAATGTCCAAAGTCACACTTACTCCAAGTAAGTCCTGAAGTAACCCCACGTTGGGCGCCAATTGTAACGGATCCGGTGCGGCTTCAAACTTTCTTTAAAGGACGACACAATTCATGATAAAAAATACAGGAAATTTATTTACACTATGTACAGGAAAGATCGTCAACAACTGCTAAATTATTCATCAGCAATTAAGCAATTATCACACAACACCGTAAACTCAACGTTTACACACGTATTTACTTCCAAATACGAAAAATAACACAGCGAAATGCCTCGCAATAAACAGAGCAAATACGCTCTCAGTTCGAAATCTCAATCGAAACTAAACTTTTTATCACGCGGGACGCTTTTATAAACGTCGAAAAAGTTTCCACAACATTCTTACTGCTTCTCGAAATGCGTAGACCGTTATCAAATTTTATCAATGAAAAGAAAAGGAAATAGAGGGTCGTATACTTCAGCCGAATGAAAAGGGGTTGCATATTCATTACGGGAAACTATTTACAGGTTACGTTACTACAATAATTACTATTTACAGAATTTGTAACACTATGGTTTTTATGTGGATCAATACAAAACAAATTTTTGGATCAAATATGAAATGTTCATCTGCATGGTACTTCCAAAAGAACTCAAATCGACTACCTGTTTGATTTAGCACCCCTATCTGTCCACATCTCCCCCAGCCAACAGACAGCAGACGTGGGACGGTCGGCCACCTTCAACTGCACTGTGTCCGGTCATCCGGTCCGGTCCGTCACGTGGATGAAGGATCGGCAGCCGATCGAGGACTTCCACGGGGGAGGACGAGCGCTTCTACTGGCCAGAGACGTGCTCCATATTCCCGCCGTACAGAGGGAGGACAGAGGGATGTACCAGTGCTTTGCCTACAACGACCAGGAATCAGCACAGGGCACTGCGGAGCTCAGACTTGGAGGTAAACCCAGTTGAATGGAACAAACATAGATTATTCTCACAAAAATAGTGCAAATATTTCGAACACTAATGAATTTTGTAGATGATTTAAAAAGTTTCTGCCAACTATTTTTTTTTTATTTACCGTTTTTTTGTGTACTATAAAACAGTAATGGTTTGTACATGAATAAATTTATGAAGAATTTTTTTCTTCGCGTTACGGAAGTGACAAGTAAATACAGTCAGCCCTCGATATAAGGTCACTCGCTTATAAGGTCACCGCACATATAAGGTCACTTTTCTAAAATCCCGTCTCACTGTACACTGTAAAAAAATTCCGAAACGTTACTGGGTATTTCCGTGTTACGTTTCGGGAATTTAATGGTTTTTATCCACTTCCTGGAAAAATCAAGTATCATTGTCAAAAAGTTTCCTTAATTACTAATCCTTAATTAGTTGCACGAATGCAGACATTTCACTGTTGTGAAAAATATTTCTATCTCCCAGTTTAAATATTAATAAGTTCCCAAAGGGAGCAAATAAGTATGGACTACGTAGCTTTGCAAGAATTGCAGGTAAGTAAAATTACCGGTACTCATTTGCAATTCTGGTTTAGCTTTGGCCATGTTTGCAATAATGCTCTTGGGACTTCCTTGATAAATCGGGAAGAAGCCAAGCTGTTATATTATACTTTCCTAAGTTTACTCTAATTTTCCAAAGACGCGTCTGGCTATTAACGGGACGATTTCTGAATTGTTCAGGAAGATTCCAGGATAATGTCAGGAAGGTTACTGAATTTTAGCGGAAAGCGTTCCTGGACTTTGCAAGATATGTTACTGGCAGAAATTGGGCACATCAGCTGCCCATTACTTACCAGGAACGTTTCTGAATCGTTTTTACAGTGTATAGGAATTCTATGTTATGTTTTATCGGATATATGGTCAAGTCATACTAGATTAATCGCTTATAAGGTCACTTCTGTCTGATTTCTTTAAATGATTTCAGTGCTAAACAGATTCACTTCCGAGAATTTTCCGCGATATACGACAATTAAAAAGTGACAAGTCGTATCCCTATTAACGTTGCATGTAGTGCACTGAATGCAGTAGAAACTGAGTAATACGACAGTGACACTAAAATATGAAGCATTAACACTAGAAAGACGGAGGGGCCTGTGTGGTCCCTCGCGTAGTTTGTTGTTTAATAACTCGGATAATATCTAACGGAACTTAATGGAATTTTCTGACTTTTCATTATATGACACTATTTGAATGCTTTTTTAATCATTTAATCATTCGCCTCATAGTACTGTTAATATTGATCCTTATACCTAGAAAGACGGGAGGGACCACAGTGGCCCCTAAGCATTTTGACAATTAAAAAATTTATTTTTTTCCTTTCCCCTAATTGTTGTAGCATAAAAAAATGCCATTCACTCTAGTTTAACCTGTAACTTCCTCTTTATGCAGCCGATTGGATATCCAAATGCTATAAACAGTACCGACTGCTTACCATCCTGACGGTGGCCATAGCTCTTAGAAAGGAAAACTAATTCAACCTTTTGCCCAGTATAGAGAGAAAAACTAAAAATAATTAAGTACCAAGTTTTTATTTAGTCATGAAAGAAGGTGTATCAGGCATGTGGACTCCCTCAGGAAGAATTTTTAAAAGAATTCACTCCAAAAATGGGTAGGGGCCACACTGGCCCCTTCACTCTTTCTAGGTATACAGAAAATGTCAGTCGTTCTAGTCAAGGTTACTTAGCGTGTACATATCGACATATCGTACTTTTTTACTAGTCATGAGAAGCCGAAGAAAATTTTCAGAAAACAATTAGTAACCACTGTGCTCTAATAAAAAGAAAAACCTATTAGTCCAGTATTAATGATAATTTTAAGTTACGTAAGTCGCACATTCGTTCTCTGCTTGGGTTTATTTGTTAGCAGCTTTACTCTACATGAAATTCTGAAAAATCATTTAAAAATTTCCTATTGATTCCAAAGATTTTAATTGGTTCAAATCTATTCAACTATTATAAATTAATTACTGATATTTTTGAATGTTTTAATTTGTAAAAAGAATTAATGTAAATACATGTTTATCCCTTACATAAATGTTATAAAATATATATGAATCGGTTACAAGGTCACACCGCTTATAAGGTCAGTTTCGTGAAGTCCCGAGGGGTGACCTTATATCGAGGTCCGACTGTATTATAAAAAAGCATTCAGATCTTAAAGAAAATTTACGAGGACAGAACAAGAATAAAATGAAATAATGATTCTAAAACTTAATTTGTCGGCAATTTCAAGAAATTTTTGTTGAGTGTTTTTTTTATTTTATCAATGATACAAATGTAAGAGTAAACATTCAATAATTTAAATTAACAATCGGAAACAAATGAATTAGGATTCACCTTGTTTACTGACTATAGAATTCGAAGTTGCTAACTAAGCATGGAAATCATACAACTTAGACTTTTTAAAAATATTAACAGATTAGAAAATCGCCAGTCAAGGTATAACGGTTGAAAATTGCTTCAACATTTAAACGAAGCAATTGCCTGTTTTCTGATATTTTGATAGTTGAAATTTTAACCCTATATATATATATATATATATATATATATATATATATATATATATATATATATATATATATATATATATATATATATATATATATATATATATATATATATATATAAGGAATAAGTGTAGTTTTTTATATTAATTTGGAAGTGACTGTAACAAAGTAATAGTGGACGATGTGAGACATGGAAAATTTTAGGACATTAATCGGGCTCCCCCTTCCCCAAAGTTGTGCTATAAACTAATAAACTTTTATGTGAAAGATATCACATATCTGTTAGTTTATACAGCCAAGGATGTGCACAGAAATTTTGAGGCCCGTCACAAATGAATTTTCCGGGCTCCCCTCCATATTGTTTACCCCTATATTCCACCTCTAGTTTTGAAAATATTAGGTCCCCATCAGGCTCGGGCTCGGACCAACAGGTGTCCCTTTTCCCCATCCCATCCTGTGCACATCCCTGTATACAGCTATTGTATTTCATCACAAGTTTAAAAGCTTAATGGAACATAGTAAACCATTTTTTTTTACTGAGCAATCACGATTGCTTATTGTTCTTACTTTACTGTTTTGATGTCTTTTGATTTTATTTTCCCACCGCCACCGTCCGCACCATCACCGTCGACCGGCTCCTCACGATGCTGCTCCTATAGCGAAAGCCGTCTCCTGGTTGCATCTATGTCCTACACACACTCGCGTACATACACAACTACACGCTCGCACACACATATACACACAAACACATACATACACATACACCTGCACACACATATACACACAAACACATACATACACATACACCGGCACACACATACACACACGCATACATACGGACACCTACACATAGACACGCACATACACACAACTACCCAAACATTCACCTGCACACATACACAAACACATATGCCTACATACACATACCCCCCCCCCCCCACGCACATTCATACACTCAACTACCCACACACTTATGCCTGCACACAGACACAAACACACATGCCTACACACACATACACATACCCCTACACACACATACACATACCCCTACACACAACACACATACCCCCACACACAAACACACACGCCTACATACACACACTCGTGATTGCGAAAAACATAACTTGAATTCGAGATGACAAAAATCAAATTAATTTTTATTTATTAAATTTATTTACTTATTTATTTTATTTATTTATTTTATTTTATTTATTTATTTATTTATTTATTTATTTATTTATTTATTTTATTTATTTATTTTATTTTATTTATTTATTTATTTATTTATTTATTTATTTTTTTGATGTACTTTGTCTGCAGAGAATTTTTTAATGCATAACTTTTAAGCATTTTTTTAAAAAATACTTTTAAGATTTCAAAGATCTAACGGACCTGAAAACGAGCAACACTTTCTTTTCTTAGATGTGGCCCCTACCCTTCTGGGCACTTTCCTGGGAGATGCTGTTCGCCCGGGATCTTCTGTCTCTCTGCGTTGTACAGCTTCGGGGAACCCTCTGCCTCAAGTGAGTAAAATTCTTTTTGAACCTCTGAAGGCGAGGTTTTAAACGTGCTTTATATTTTACTAGTGGTACCCGCACGGCGTTGCCCGCAATAGAAAAATTAAAAGGTCTTTTGGTTCGGCTGTATATTTACAAATAATGTATGGTGAATTTTCTCGCCAATTGGCTTGTGCCCATGTTACGGTTCCACGTAATGATAATTTAGTAATTTACTCGTCCATCTTTTGATATTTTTGTTTTTAAAATTGGAATAGAAAAAGAACTACATCGAATTTTTGAAAAATCACTTCGAGGTGCACACCCCCGTGCTACAAACTAACTTTGTGCCAAATTTAATGAAAATCGGCTGTACGATCTAGACGCTATGCGCGTCACAGAGATCCAGACATCCTCCGGACAGAGATATTTTCAGCTTTATTATTAGTAACTAGTGGTACCCGCACGGCTTTGCCCGTAATAGAAAAATCAAAAGGTCTTTTGGTTCGCCTGTATATTTACAAATAATAAATGGTGAATTTTCTCCCCAATTGGCTTGTACCCATCTTACGGTTCCACGTTATGATAATTTCGTATCGCGCCAATTGGCTTGTGCCCATGTTACGGTTCCACGTAATGACAATTTCGTAATTTACTCGTCCATCTTATGATATTTTTTTTAAAAATTGGAATAGAAAAAGAACCACATCGAATTTTCGAAAAATCACTTCGAGGTGCACACCCCCATGCTACAAACTAAATTTGTGCCAAATTTAATGAAAATCGGCCGTACGGTCTAGACGCTATGCGCGTCACAGAGATCCAGACATCCAGACATCCTACGGACAGAGAGATTTTCAGCTTTATTATTAGTAAAGATAAAACAGCTCAACTAAGAGCATTAAGAATGTGTAATGCTCAAAACCATGATGTAAACTGTATTCAAAAGCTATAGAAAGTAATTTTCCTTTTTTCCTTCATTCTCGTACAGTCATTAAGAGTAACTTTGATCCTCGATTTTAAACTAACCCATCCATATATTCAGTAAATTGCTCCCATCAGCCAGGGCTAAAGCAAAATTACGTGAAATACACCGCCAGCTCAGTCATTTCAAGCCGAGGACTGCAGTTTCGTGCTTATTAGCACTCATCAGCCTGGGATAGGAAAGTGACTGAGCTGGAGGTGGAAAACCTCTTAAGGAAGCCAAGAGTGCCAAACAAACTGGTAGCTAATATAGAATTTGCACAGACCAGATGAGTGACCGAAACAATGGTTCGGTTCAACTCGAAGATTGAACGCGAGGCAAGGTATATTCAGTATATTACCGCCCATCAGCCAGGGCTAAAGCAAAATTACGTGAAATACACCGCCAGCTCAGTCATTTCCAGCCGAGGACTGCAGTTTCGTGCTTATTAGCACTCATCAGCAACCATTGCTTCGGTTACTCGTCTGGTCTGCTAATTCTATATTAGCTACCAGTTTGTTTCGCACTCTTGGCTTCCTTAAGAGGTTTTCCACCTCCAGCTCAGTCACTTTCCTATGCCGGGCTGATGAGTGCTAATAAGCACGAAACTGCGGTCTTCGGCTGGAAATGACTGAGCTGGCGGTGTATTTCATGTAACCCATCCATGTTTTGAATGTTTTATTGTATTGGTCATCATAAAACGAAGGGAAGCTTGTGAAGTATTGTGTGGTTATCGAAAAATTAGAAAACATAGCATTGAAATCCATTTAAAAGGAATGATTAGCCTTGTACAAAGTGTTCCTGCCTTTTGGGGTAGTTTTGCCCAGGGGTGATTGCGTTCCGGTATTTTACCGGATTTCCGGTATTTTCAACTGGATTTCCGTTATCTTCATCTTCGAAAATACCGGAACTTCTATATTTTCAGAAAAACCCACTTTTGTAAAACTTAGGGCGATGTTTAATGAAACACCAAAAGTCCAAATTGAAGAAGTTTTGTTTGGTATAAAGCGTAAGCTACGGTCATATTTTGTAAACTCTATGGTAGTTATCGAAGAACAGCTGGGTTGGGGGATGGAATAAAGGCTAGATAAGAAGAATCTTTGAAAAATTTCAAGAAATGAGAAAAATTAAAAGAATTTAACTCCCACCATGCACATGGACGTATTAAGTCCAATTAAAGCTTCGAGTTTTAGCCCCAACAAATAATTATGTATATAAATTATTTATATACATAATATAATGTGTACATACACGTAATATGTATATATATGTATGCCCATCAAAACACTTTTTCTTCTTGGAAAAAAAAAGTTCAGGTATTTTTTCATGGAGTCGCAATCACCCCTGTTGAGCCAAGTTCGACTTGTGATGTAAAAGAAATTAGTTTGTCACGTAGATTAAGTACACACTAAACTGTAGAGGTGAAAGCAGTTTTATTCCAAACTAGTGGTACCCGCACGGCTTTGCCCGTAGTCAAAAATTAAAAGGTCATTCGGTTCGCCTGTTGCAAATAATGGATGACGAATTTTTCGCCAATTGGCTATGTTCATTCCGCTCTCCCGTTCCACGTCATGATAATTTTGTAATTTACTCGTCCATCTTATGATACTTTTAATCTTAAAATTGGAATAGAAAAAGAACCTCATCGATTTTTCGAAAAATCGCTTCGAGGTGCACACCCCCCGTGCTACAAACTAATTCTGTGCCAAATTTCATGAAAATCGGCAGAACGGTCTAGGCGCTATATGCGTGTCACAGAGATATTGACAGAGAGACTTTCAGCTTTATTATCAGTAAAGAAGAAAAAGATAAAGACAATAAGCGAGCTATCAGATACAATATCGCAACTGCGCACTCTCAGCTCGAGAGAGGATTTTTATGCAGAAACTGAAGAACATTCGAGAACAATGCAAATTAAGGATACATATTTCTAGTATAAACTTAAAGAAAGAAAGCAGAGTATGAACCGAAAGTCGGACCTGAGTCAGAACTCGTAATCTTTGGATCCACAGTCCAGCGCTTTAGCCATTCAACCAACCGGTCGCTCGCTAGCAGTGCGATTTATGACAATACCAATAGTATTCGCACGACTTTGCCCGTAATAGAAAAAATCAAAAGGTCTTTTGGTTCGCCTGTATATTTACAAATAATGTATGGTGAATTTTCTCGCCAATTGGCTTGTACCCATGTAACGGTTCCACGTTATGATAATTTCGTATCTCGCCAGTCGGCTTGCGCCCATGTTACGGTTCCACGTAATGATTATTTCGTAATTTACTCGTCCATCTTATGATAGTTTTGTTCTTAAAATTGGAATAGAAAAAGAACCACATCGAATTTTCGGAAAATCGCTTCGAGGTGCAAACCCCCATGCTACAAACTAACTTTGTGCCAAATTTCATGAAAATCGGCCGAACGGTCTAGGCTCTATATGCGCGTCACAGACATCCAGACTTCCTCCGGACAGAGAGACTTTCAGCTTTATTATTAGTAAAGATTAATAGAATCAGTGCAATTTTGAACTACAAAATAATGTTTCTGAATGTTAAAAAAACTCCGTTTGTTTTCTTTACTAATAATAAAGCTGAAAGTCTCTCTGTCCGGAGGATGTCTGGATGTCTGTATGATGTCTGTGACGCGCATAGCGCCTAGACCGTTCGGCCGATTTTCATGAAATTTGGCACAAAGTTAGTTTGTAGCATGGGGGTGTGCACCTCGAAGCGATTTTTCGAAAATTCGATTTTGTTCTTTTTCTATTCCAATTTTAAGAAAAAAAAATATCATAAGATGGACGAATAAATTACGAAATTATCATAACGTGGAACCGTAACATGGGCACAAGCCAATTGGCGAGATACGAAATCATCATAACGTGGAACCGTAACGTGGGCACAAGCCAATTGGCGAGAAAATTCACTACACATCATTTGTAAATATACAGGCGAACCAAAAGACCTTTTAATTTGCTATTACGGGCGAAGCCGTGCGGGTACCACTAGTACTTCATAAAATCACAAGATTTCGATCATTCATGACTCTGTATAGAATGTTACAAGGTAAGAATAGCAAGTTCAACAACTGCGAAAGCAGCTCTTAAACAGTCACTTCAGAATTATTTGATAAATCAATGAGCTATGTGCAGTATTGACAACTTTTTTTTACTAAAATAAAAAATAGAAAACGAATTTCATTACTATGCCTGCATGATTTCAGCGCTGAACCAGTTGACTTTATTAAAAGTCAAACACACAAAAAAAAATAAAAATCAGTACAAATTTAAGGGGTCACAGTACCTTTCAAGCAATTTTTTTAAATTTAAGTAAATTTTATATTTTTTTGAAACCATAACATGCATACTTGTTTCGTAATCAATAATTCATTTTCAAAATTTAAAAATATTTCCTACTTTTTTAAAAATACAAAAAAATGAGGGAAATTTCAAATTTTTAAATCCCTAAGGCTTTTTTATTTTTGTACTAATTCAAAAATGTTTTACTAAACTATCACTATAATCATTTCTAAAAATCTGTGCATCCATTTGCTTATGAGTTTATTAGAAAATTTTCTGTGATTAATTATGTAAAAAATCAAAGTTTTTTTTTTTTTTAAATTTGGTTTTTAAAGGTTTAACATGCTCTAAACATTTGAGTAATTTATAAAATGCTTGTCCAATGCACAGTTTTGTCAAATATGTTATCCCAATTGCAAAAAGTATTACTTCAAATCTGTATCTTTAATAGAAAAAAATCCTTAGGGATTCTAATGACATGAAAACACAAAAATATCATCATCGAGAAAAAGCAATTTAAAGTTTTTCTTTTGCATAAGAACACAAAGCGAGCATGGCCTAAAACCACTCATAACTTTTTTAATATTTGAACTAAAGCAATGAAACTTTTCCCCTGTGTTCAGAATAGTTTTAATTTTGAAATAAGCAATAAAATTTTCTTTGATTGTTTCATCATTTTTGAGGTACTGTAACTCTTAACCCCCGTGGTTTAAAGTTCCTCGAAAATACTGCAACTTCCTTATGTCTTTTTGCAACTGTGTCTAGCACCTTTTTCTCCCCCCCCTCCCCCCTCCTTTTCAGCTAGATCTTAAAATTTTTGCTTGAAACGATTCTAATGGTGTGGTTCTTGTGCCACCAACGTTTCTTGTACTAACAAAATATGATGTCAAAAATAGGTAACCTGGCTCTTGGACGAAGTTAACATTCCTGATGCCTTACGCTTCCGTGTGGGGGATTACGTCACATCCGATGGCCACGTCATGAGTTACGTAAATATCACGGACGTTCATCTCGAAGATGGAGGGGAATACACGTGCTCCGCAGCAAATGCGATAGCTGCAGTACGTCACACGGCGAGGCTGGACGTGTACGGACCACCTTTCGTGAGACCAATGGTCAACGTGAGTGTGGTGGCCGGACAAACTTTTGTGCTCAAATGTCCATTCTCAGGCTACCCTATCGATTCCGTCACGTGGTTAAAAGGTCAGTGGATTATTCCTCTAAATATACTGTTGCTGTACTGAAATGTTTTTTACATAAACTTCTAAAAAAGTAACGACAGTTAAATTATTCGTTCTTTTTACCCTTATTCTCTACAAATCAATGATAAATTTTTGCATAAAGAATTTTCTTTGTTGTGCCATTTTCGCTGTATCTAATTTCCCTATTTAGTTAGAATTCCAAGAATATTTTATAATTTTCCGGTCACAACATTTTTTTCTTCGTAAAAAGACAAAACATGGGCTTTGTTTAAAATTTTTTTTAAGTTTTTCGATTTTTTAATAAAAAAAATCTGTAATGTACAACAAACTAGAAACATTAGTTGAGCAAACTTTGCTCCAGAGGTTTTTTGTTGTGGTATCTGCAAAAGAATACCACAGCAAAATGTGCGCTTCAAAATTTTGTCATTTGTGCTTTAGTGCAGAGTGAGAAATAAAACAACATATTCATGTCATACAAAAAGTTTCTTACATCTAATGTGAAATCTTTATTAATACTAAGGTTTTTTCTTTTTTCCTTCAATGCTGACGATAAGTTCAAATTTTCTCAGATGGCGCCACTCTACCCATAAATCACCGTCAAAAGTTGGTTTCCATGGGAAGATTGGAAATCCAGGATATACAACGGAGAGCGGACGAGGGAGCCTACAAGTGCCGTGTCTTCAGTCCAGACAAGAAGAGAGCAGAAGGGACTCTGCACATAAATGTCTTAGGTACTTTCTCAGCTAACTTCAAAAAAGATGAATAACTAAATATCAACTGAGTGGTTAGGGAGATTGCCCTTGAAGCTGCGGGTTTCACTTTCGTGGTTCGGGTTTTACTTTCTTTTACAAAAAAAGGAAGTATTGTGTTCGCAAAAAAATTTTCACTCAAAAATCGGCCTTCATTTCCATTTTACTCACCCCCGAATGAATGTTGAGTTTTTTTTTCGACCCGACCACACATGGATATATGCCCAGGAACGCACAGACACACGAAATATCCATTTTGACTATCCCCGAGTTAATTACTACGAGTTTTCTCGTGACGTCTGTATGTACGTATATATGTGCGTATGTGTGTATGTATGTCGCATAACTCAAGAACAGAATGTCCTAGAAAGTTGAAATTTGGTACTTAGACTCCTAGTGGGGTCTAGTTGTGCACCTTCCTTTTTGGTTGCATTCGAATGCTCCAAAGGGGGTCTTTTGCCCCTTTATGGGGGGAAATCATTGTTAATTTCGATGTAAACTCAAGTGGTATTATAATTTGGCGGACACTTGGCGTGATATCGCCAGTCTTTTGGTAGCCAAGTTTTGCCGCCAACTTGGCGACAAATTTGGCGGATTTTTTTTTTTTTTAGTTTTTTTTTTTTAATGTGGTTTCAATTTGGCCACGTTGGTGATATTTAGAGAGTGAACTATTGAAAAACATTAAAACTGCCAATTATGAGAAAATTACATTAAACTGGAGTAAAAGGAAGTCACGTGATGCACACATCCGCTCGTTCGTTTGTACTTTCCTTTCATTGTGCTGTAAATTCTTTCTATCAATAAAACTTTATACTACCATATTTCCCTAAGAGAAACATCGTCGTTCGCCTTCCTTATCAAAAACTTGGCTGACAGTTGCGAAGGTCAATGTCAAATACAAATTTAGTTCTTTGTTTTATATAAATACATCTTTTCACTCAAATGCACGACTCTAGAAAAAAAATCGCTTACGAAGTAATTAAACAAAAATGTTGTACCGAACTCGTTGCCCATTCTGTTATTCATGCACCTAAGCATAGCACTTTACAATGATGGTATTTAAGACATTATCTTGAATATCGTTGCCTCAGAGCAACAGTAAGATATCCTACACTGTTAAAAATTTTCCGGAAAATTTACGGTAATTGTTACTGGTATCCATGTTGCCAGTAACTATTACCGTAAAAATCAAATGTTACCGTAAAATTTTACGGTATCCTCGGTAGGCCGCAGCAACCAATTGGCGCTGGGATCGCTTATTTCTCCGGTATAAACTACCTTCAAAATCAGCTATGCGTTAGTCCGCCGTTTTATAGTAACAATTACTAGAAAATCTTCCTGAATTTTTAACAGTGTACTGTTATTCTGAGCAACGATATGATTTTGGATAAATGTTGGGACAACGAATTAAGAAGCTTATTTATTGATACATAATGCTTCGCAAACAACTTTTCTATTAAATATAAACAATGGCAGCTCATTTTCCTTTTCTATCACTTGCCCGTTATTTTTGAAAGCCAAAATAAATTCACATTTCCACTAACTTCATCGTTTAAAATTTTCTACATTTAAATCTATTTTTTTATTTTGTCACTAACTTCAAAATTCCAATGGCATTGTTCCGACTGAAAATTTGCTATACTTGTATTTATTTTACACATGGATTGTAAAAGGCGCTCTTAGCAGGGATAATTGCAACCACAGCGAATGTTATTAGGTTTTTGAAATTTGAAAGGTTATAAGTTAGTCTGTTGTGCGTGTTAAAAACAAAAAACACAATTGGTCACAAAACTATTTTCCTCATTACATTTCATTTAATACTTATTTCTTGCAAGTTAATAGATTACACTCCCAAATGTATAAGTCTTTTTTTACTTCCTTTTACAAAAAAGGAAGTATTGTATTCGCAAAAAAGAATTCACTCAAAAATCGGCCTCAATTTCCATTTTGCTCACCCCCGAATGAGTGTTGAGTTTATTTTTCAACCCGACCACACGTGGATATATGCCTAAGAACGTACAGACACCCGAAATATCCATTTTGACGATCCCCGAGTTGATTACAACGAGTTTTCACGTGACGTCTGTATGTACGTATGTATGTGTGTATGTATGTCGCATAACTCAACAACGGAATGTCCTAGAAAGTTGAAATTTGGTACTTAGACTCCCAGTGGGGTCTAGTTGTGCACCTCCCCTTTTGGCTGCATTCGAATGCTCCAAAGGGGGTCGTTTGCTCCTTTTTGGGGGGAATCATTGTTAATTTCAAAGTAAACTCAAGTGGTGTTATAATTTGGCGGACACTTGGCAATATATCGCCAGTCTTTTGGTCGCTAATTTTTTTCGCCAACTTGGCGAAAAATTTGGCGATTTTTTTTTTTTTTTTGATATCTGGTTTTAATTTGGCCACTGTTGGTGATATTTAGAGAGTAAACTATTGAATCATATTAAAACTTCCAATAATGAGAAAATGACATTAAATTGGAGTAAAAGGAAGTCATGTGATGCACACATCAACCCCTTTTTTTTATCAACGGTTGCTTGTAATGTGCATGCAATTCACGTCAAAAACCGCTGTAATTTATGATATGTACCCTAACGCCTTATATTCTTTACAAACTCTTCGATGTAATTGCCAAATCCCTGATGAGCGAATGTTTTTTTTTTTAGTGGCACCTAAGATCGACTCAGTGCCAATGCCACTAAAGACCTTCGCCGAGGAAGGGCAGAAGTCCAAGGTCATGTGCAGCGTGGTACAGGGAGATCCACCGGTACAGATAAGCTGGAGGAAGAACGGCCTACCGATCCCGCTTGAGAAGGATCTTTCCGTGCAGAACTTCGACGATTCTTCCCTTTTGATGTTCAGGAAGGCCGCATCCCACCACTCAGGAAACTACACCTGTTTTGCTTCCAATTCAGCTGCAACCGTCAACAGGACTGTAGAGATTATTATTAATGGTAATTCTGAGCTTTTTTGAAATATTGTACGTTTGAAACGGTGTTTGAAAAAGTAAACTTTAAGGGATCATGCTTGTGTAAGTCCATAAGCGTTTGAAACTCTACTAATTTATAGCTTTTATTTTTGTTTCTGAAGAATAAGAAAACTACTTTTTTTTTCATTTCGCGGCATTTCTCATTGCTTTCTGACAACTTAGTCGCAAAACAGAGTTTATAGAGGATGATAACTATACATATTAATGTGTATATTTCTATCGCGGATCATTTTACATTCGCCTCGGGGATTTCTTACAAGCCCAAAATATCTCCGTATGCAGTTTAATTTCCGGCATCCATTAAGATCAAATTTTTTTACAGTAGCAAAAGAGTTTCCTGTAATTCCGAAGCATATCTGTGCATGTCTACATGTTTTACGTTCAGGATTGTGTACCATAGTGTTATGTACCATAGTGTTACTACTGTACTGTGCTCATTTACCTCGTAAAGGTAAACATCTTTTTGAAATGTCCTCTGTTGCTTGGACGCCTAAATCAAGCTCTTTTCCCAAAAACCATAGCTGAAAATGTTTACTAGTGCTATTCCAGATTTTTTTACGGTTAGGACCATTTAATGCTCGTAATACCTTTACTCTCAGCAACACCAAAGTAATATTAAAAAAGTATCGCATTTTCCGCCAACGAGTTCTAAAGAAGCAAAATCTCGAAACAGGCCTAAACGGGGAGCACGACTAAATTAACGACAGATATTTTCTCCGCATTTTAATATAATTAAAACAAATAGCGGTTGCCGTTTTAACACTCTAAATAAGGTTTCTTCTGTTTTAGTTCCTCCGAAGTGGGTTGTTGAACCGAGCAATAGTTTTGCCATCGTCGGACAGCGAGTGACTATGGATTGTGTTGCTGAAGGATACCCCAGTCCAAGAATATATTGGAAGAAAGCAACAGGTATTGTATATGAGATATTTTAAAGTAATACACAGTACTACTATGAAAATTGCTACTTATTCCTTACTTTCATAAGTAATGTTTGAAACTTCTTAGATCTTTGAATGAAATTTATTAATTACATGTTAACTGACGTTGAGAGAATAATTGTGCAAGAAGTCATGTGCAACTGTCGGACAAAATCCGACTTTGCTACTTTAATACGCGATTTCATAAAGAATTCTTTGATGATTATGTATCACCGCAATGACATGCTGCTGAAAGTGCTTTCGAAATTCTCCTGTTCATTGTACATTTATAAGGAATGTACAGATGCAAATAAGCTACGGTACAATTAATTCACGCAAAAGTAATTTCACACAATGAAATTCGTACTACGAAATGCTTAAGTGGAGATTTGAGTTTAGTACTTCTTCGAGCCTCACTGCTACCTATGAATGGGCAACATAGATTACGTTGGGTTAAAGGAGATACGTTGTCACGCATATTCAGAAGAGTTTGAAGATAAAAATGAGGCAGAACAAACTAACTTAACGGGTGCATAAAATAAGAAGGAAAAAGACTACTGGTTACAAATATGTTTACGAAATTTAATTTCATTCCCTGAGTTTCAGAAGAAGAGCTCAGTAGTTGCGTAGCTTGAGCATTGTGACTTATATATTCTTATAAAACATATTATTTTTCAGCTCTTTTCCTGCAAAACCAAATAACACTTAAGGAAGTATTTTGCTGCAAAATATTGTTTGTAAATTAGCTACTTTAACTGAAAATGAAATGAAATGAGAAAATATTTTAGAAAAAAAAAATCATTCTCTTCGTTTTTCTGTGGTTTTGTGAAATTTTCCGGAATTCACTGTAATTGACAGCAACCGAAATCTTAAACTAGATGGCAATGAAGGCAAAATGAAAGCTATAAATTCCAACATTAGCCTTGAAGTTTCAAAATCGCAGTTCAGGGTGTTATAGAATCCCTCAAATCCGACAGACGCATGGTTTTTGAACAATTCTCATACAGCAATTCGCATGAAGCAAGCAAAGTTAACTTCTAATACCAAAAACATATTCATTTTAAAAGCTCAATTCAACTCTGCATCTCTTGTTTCCTCAGGACCACAGGCGACAGATTTCCGTGACGTGCTGTCCAGCTATCGTCGTCAGGTGTTCGACAACGGCTCGCTGGCCCTGCAGGAGGTGGGGGACGCAGACGAAGGGCACTACCTCTGCCAGGCCAGCAACGGCATCGGGGCTGGACTCAGCAAGGTCGTGCACCTTAAAGTCCACAGTAAGTCTTTAAAAATATCTGTAACTTTAATTAATTGTGGTTTTCCATTCTAAAAAACAAGGTTTATGAGCAATAGCACTGTGACTAAAATGGAGCCCTTTTATTGTGAAACCTTATTGACGGCCACATAAGGGTCTCCGTCACGTGACAGTCACGAAAAGACCCCGTAAAGTCAACAACAGGTTGCAGCAACTTATGAATGTCAGTCAGTGGTTACTTCACAATGTGGCGTTGCAGAAACATCTTGATAGTCACAAGTGACCGGTCACAAATTAATTGCTGACGTGAAGTCACATGAATCATGTCAACGCATTGCTAATGTGAGAAGTCGTAATTTTGTCACTTTTATACGAGAGCTTTACCACTATGTCATCCTGTTGGCCAGCTAACAAAGTAATGACGTAACAAGCGTAAGAGAAGGTAGAAGTCAGTCCGTGGTAACTTCTTCTCAATGTGACATTGCAGGTACATCTTCATACTGTCTCAAAGTGACCGGTCACAAACTAATTGCTGCTGCGATGTCACGTGAATCATGTCACCACAAAGCTCCAGTAAGGTGTCACAATTCTATCACTTTCATACGAGAGCGAGAGGCCAAGAGCTTCACCACTATGTTATCCCGCTGGCCAGCTAACAATGTAATGACGTAAAACGCGTAAGAGAAGGCAGAAGTCAGTCCGCGGTGACTTCTCAATGTGACGTTGTAGGGACATCTTCATAATGTCCCAAAGTGACCGGTCACAAACTAATTGCTGCAGCGATGTCACGTGAATCATGTCACCACAAAGCTCCAGTAAGGTGTCACAATTCTGTCACTCCTATACGAGGGTGGGAGGCCAACGCATCACCACTATGCAACCCTGCTGCCTACCTAAAAATGTAATGCCGGAAAACACGTAAGAGAAGGCAGATAACTTCTTTCACTTTTATATTAATCATTATAAAAAGGATATTACAAATTAATAAATAAGGGATCGTCCACAAATGATGTCACACTTTGAGGGAGGAGGGGGCTCGTAAAATTGTGAGTTTGTAGTAAGGGGGAAGGAGAGAGAAACCAGAAGTGTGACATCATACATTTTGGTTGAAGTGAAAGCATTTCTTTAGCAACAATGTGTTTATGTAAATAAAGGAGCATCGTAAATGAAGAGTTAAACGGAGTCAGTACCCCCTATACCGTCAATGTTAATTTGTACAGGTTCATGTACCTTTTTCTGAAAACCTGTTCAAGATACAATTATGAAATTTTTTCTGTACCTTAAGTAGACTCTTTTCTCTATACTGAAGTAACATTTTACAGAAAGAAAGTTTAGTTTTTTTGAAAAAAATTCTAATGTGTACACTGTAAAAGTGATTCAGAAACGTTCCTGGAAAATAATGGGCAGCTGATGTGCCCAATTTCTTCCAGTAACATGTCTTGGAAAAACCAGGAACGCTTTCCGCTAAAAGTCAGTAACCTTCCGGAAATTAACCTCGAAACTTTATGAAGAAGTGCGAAATCTGCCCTGTTACAGCCAGTCATGTCTCTGGAACCCTCTAGAAAAATTGAGTAGGTTTAGTGTAATTGATTAGAACCTTCCTAATTTATTAAGAAGGCTCCATAAAAATCAGAGCGACCACGACCAAAGCTATGCAAGAAGGAACCAAGCATGTCTCTTTCCTGCAATTCCTGCCTTGCAAAGCTGTAGCTATACATTGACATTTTCGCTCTCATTGGGAGCTTAGTCAATCTGGTCAGGCCGTAAGCAACCTTAGGCCGATACACTTAATAAACACGCTCATTCAATCTTTAAACTGGTTGCTAAAAATATTTTCCACAACAGTGAAAAGTCGATTCAGGAAACTTTTTTGTGAAGATACTTGTTTTTACGGGGAAATAGGTGAAAACGTGTGAAATCCCGAGACGTTCCACGGAAAAAACCAGTAACATTTCGGAAATTTTTTACAGTGTATAAGACGCTGTATGTTTTCAAAAAATTCCATTTTGCAACACGAAATCAGCTCTATAAAAAAAAAATTATTATGAGAAAATACTTAATTTAGTATGTGAATTTAGATGTATGGAATAGGTGGTTAAAATTTCAAAGCGTAACACAATTTAGATTCTGAGAAAAAGAAACATTTAGTTTTAAAAATACCATTTCGAGATATTGCAATTTAAAGGGGAAAATCATACCTTATCAAAATAAGTTTACATTTTTTTAAAGCTTACTTAAACTTACAAACTTCTTGATCGTGCTCATATTAGAAGTATCATTAAAAAGGTATTAAAATAGTTTCAAAATTTATTCAAATCAAAAAATCGAAATTTTGAAAGTATTTAAGGTATTGACTTAAGTGTAATGTAAGACCCTTAAAGTGTAACAAAGAGATAGAATGGGTAAAGTGAAGTATGACACTTTTTGAGAAAGCGAAGAGGGGACTAAATACGTTTTTAAAAATTCAGAGATTATTTTCGACAGACCTTAATTGAAACTTTTATTTAACGAAATCAGCTTTCAATATATATTTTCTGCAGTCATTTTGGGGACTACTTTACAGATAACAAATAGTTCATCTCTACATAGTATAAAATGAAGTCCCTAAAACGCGTCTGTTTGTTTGAACTCGTAAAACTCGAGAACTACTCGGCCGATTGCGTTAAAATTTTCACAGTTTGTTCCTTTAAGTCCTGAGAAGGTTTGCAGACCAGTTCGAATAAAATTCGATGAATAGTTCTTTTTTTATTCCTATTTACGTCCAATTTTCACATAAATTCTCAAATATGGGGGTGACAAATTACTTGCACATATTAATATTACATAAGGTTAGAAAGGGTAGAATTTTCCGCGTTCTACGCAATTTGTTTCAATGCTCCAACTTTATTACGGCTGGCGTTATTTGCATTTTTAGCTCGAATTTTTTCAGGCTTAGCTGAAATTTAGGCACTACTTTCTTCATTAAATCCACTATAATATTAAAATCTGTTCGCGTCTGTCTGTCTGTCTGTCTGAAGATCTATCTTCTCTAGAACCACTGCGAATCGGGAGTCAAACGACATACCGATCAATTCGAATTTTTCCAAAGAAAACAATAGGACCAATCTCGTAATTGTGCGACTTTAATTAGCAGAGATATTAATTAAAACGTTAATTAACATAACGTTATTCAGGAATTTTTATTTCTTTCCTGTTGCCATTTTGCATATGCGCGAGCAAGTAAAATTCTAATAATTGTTTTAAAAGAGATTTTTTGGCTGCTGTCCAAATCTTAAAACAACGTTTCCATCTAGAATTTCATTTTAAATTAGTTTAAAATTGGTTGCCCTATTCGGACATAGCTTTTATTTTATCGTCTGTCCTATTTTTATTTTTTACATATGAATTACATTATTATAAAGAAACAACTTACATATTTTTTGCATATGAAAGTTGTTTCTTCAGCTATGTTTATTGATCGTAGTGTAAGTTTATCATTCACCGACCTCATATTTTGGTACATTTAGGATGTGCGACAAATTATGTTTATTTTGTTGGACTTTTTCCCGTCACATGGGTGAGTTTTCGAATCGTAATAACTCTATTTTTCCTTCCTGTTTCTATTTTTGAAATATAGTTTGTATCGTTAAAAGAACATGTTAAATTAAGATTGTTTGAATTTCTTTAAGTGAAACAGAGTTGAACAAAAATATTGTTTTTAAGGATTTTAACTAAAGCTTAATTCGAATCTGATGACTTGGTATTAAATTAATGCAATTGGTATTTATTAAGTCTTGGTGCTTTAGTTTCACGTAAGCAACCAAAAAGTATGTGTCATTTTATGTAAAAAGCTGATCGTAATTGTACATACAAATGTTTCAGATATAGTCTATCAGATTTAATTCAGTTTAAAGTGAGCACAGATTATAATTGATAATGTATGTATTTTTTTCTTTTGTGCTAATTGAAAATACGCATAACTTGCATTATTGATAACTATGATTAACTTTAAAGAGATTTTTGCCAAAAATATGCTCTACTGGTGTTTTGCAAACCTTGCATTACGCGTATTTATTTACTTCTTAGCGCTTTAGAAACTGATGTCAGAGTAATGCAAAAACATTAATTGGACATCTCTTTCGTTTTTTACGTAGCCCGTGCAACGCCGGGCACGCAGCTAGTAAATCAATAAAAAGTGAAGGAATTGTCCCACAACTTTCTTTTTTGACGCCATTGGAAAATGCGACCTTTTTTACTCCAGATCTAACTCGACCTATGGTCGAAAAAAAAAGTTTTAATGTCGAAAGGAAAAAAAGTTACAAGCCTTTTTAAATCAAGTTTAAGAAGTCTCATATCCGTTCAAATTGTTAACCATTTTCTTCCTCATTTTCAATTCTTAAACTTATTTTATTTTGTGTTTCCATGGCTACGCTTTTTGAATCCATCTTTCTCGATTGAATTTCTTAAAAGTATTTTAATATTTGTCGTCATTGTTTTTAAGGGAAATTTTACATGATTGCTGAATATACGTCACTTGACACAATTTTTATTTTCAAGGTAGACCGATCGAAGACGGGCAATGCAGCTAGTTATGAATGTTTGAAAAACGAACCACCCGAAATCATTCGAGCATCAAAACCATGATATTGATCTCCGGTATTACCAATAGACACATTTATGTTTACTATAATCAATAGTTAATGTTGCATTTGAAAGAACCGCTAATCATATTCATCCATTATTTTAAACGGCGAACTTTGCGACCGCTCGTTGATGAAAAATTACCACCTCGTTTGAATAAAACGTTAACGATGTTGCTTAATTGAAGCTGGGGAATTGAATGCGCTTGCCGACCTTTAACGTTAAATGTTGGGAAGATTCATTTATCATTTTTCTTAATTATCCATAAAACAGATGTTGGTTAAATCAACTACTGTAAATCATGTATCGTTAAAAAGGCTTCAATTCATCACTTTTTGTTTTCATCTTCGAATTCAAGGAAATGTAATAGAAGCTTTATATCCGCTTTATGACTGACATTTTTAAAGTCTTTTTTAAAGCTTTTATTTATTTGATTATTTTTTTAATTATTTATTTACTGTTTCCTAGAAAGCCTAGGTAATTAGCAAAGCTAAGCCAGTTAGTTTTCACTTTTTATATCATGCTTTTAGCCTTACATATTGAACAAATTCAGCATTATAAATTCATCTTTAAACAATTAATAAATACAGTAAATGAACTGAATTCTTTTAAAATGTAATTCCGCAAAAGTTCAGGGAAAATTTAAATGCATAATATTGCAGTAAAAGTACTAACAAAAAAAAAAAAGCGAACTCTAATAAAAAAGAAAAAACTTATGTTAGTCTTAGCATTTTGCAAATATCTGATTAGTTATTATTAAATTTGGGCGGGGGGAAGGAACTACGATGTCTATTTCAAAGCACAATACTAAAGATAATACTAGTGTAATGATAAAAGAAAAATAGCACTCCATTCCTAGCACGAAAAAATGTAATAAATGAAGAAAAATATAACTACGCTAGCTTTTCAAAGCGTTTTATCAGTATATTCTACACGTTTGACAAGGAATATGATTGGAAAGTTTTGAATTTTTTTAAAAATAAACTACATTTTGTAGTTTTTCTTTTTTTTTCCAGAGTTAAATTCTTTTTTTTCAAATCTTGGTACCGTTTCATATACAGGTATAAATACATGGGTCCAAAAAATTATCAACTTTAAAGTTTAAGTAATTTGAATAGTTGTCATGGATAACTTTTGTCCAATTGCGAACACTTTTATTGTACTCATTCACACATTTCTGGTGTAGTGAGTCCGTGAAACGTTAACTCAAAAATTGAAAGAAAAAATTACATTTTCTGAGTTTTAAAGAATATGAGGAGATAACAAAACCTGCTGGACTTGACAATATTTCCTTCAAACACAGTCGTTTTCATTTTCGCATAGAGTTTTTGAGCAATCACGATTGCTTATTGCTTTCATTTGACTGTTTTGATGTCCTATCATTTTATTTTCCCACCAGCACCCTCTGCAGCATCACCGTCGACCGGCCGCCTCACGATGCTGCTCCTCTAGCGAAAACTGTCTCCAGGTTGCGTCAATATCCTACACTTACACGCATACATACACGCACGTACACACACACACAAAAAAACACATACACACACATACACAAACACATACACACACTCAAACACCATACATACACACACTCAAACACATACATACACACACTCAAACACATACATACACACACGCATACATACAGACACCTACACATACACACACATTGGCGTTCCTATCATTTTATTTTCCCACCGCCAACCTCCGCACAATCAGCGTCGACCGGCTCCTCAGGATGCTTCTCCTATAGCGAAAGCCGTCTCTAGGTTGCATCCATGTCCTACACACACGCGCATACATACACAACTACACACGCACACGCACACACGCACATACACCTACACACACATACACCTACACACACGCATACATACACACACATACACACAACTACCCACACACTCATGCCTGCACACAGACACAAACACATATGCCTACACACACATACACATCCCTCCACACACATACAAACACTCATACACACAACTACCCACACACTCATACCTGCACACAGACACAAACACACATGCCTACACACACATACACATACCCCACTGTACACAAACACACATACCCCTCCACACACACATAAACACACACGCCTACATACACACACACTCGTGATTGCGAAAAACATAATTTGAATTCAAGAGGTCAAAATTCAAATTAATTTTTTTTTTCATTATTTAATTCTTATTTATGTTTCAAAAAAAATGATTTTAAAATTTAAAAAACAGGAAGTGTTTGAAGGAAATCTTTTTCATTTATGCTTCGAAGAAATATTCCTTGCAAACAGCATTTCTTAGCACAAACATACCTTTCCTTTCGGTTTAGTTCTCTGGTTTTCCTGTCTTTATAAATTAATTTTAAACATATAATGCCTAAAATACTTTCATCATCACAGCAGTCTCACTATTACACTGAAGGAAGAGAAAAACAATAAACATTCATTACATATTTTTAAAATGTATTTTTCAAGAAAACCTCTGAATAGAGTATGAGTTACATACTTGTTAAACATTGAAGAAAAATAGCAGTAGCATAGCAGAGTTGGGCAATTTTAAATGTATGGACAATTAAAGATTAACAATTGAATTATCGGTAAACGTAACCACAACAACTAACAATTGATCAATTGTAATTGTGAAAAATTACAATTAACAATTGAATAATTGTTAATTGTAGTTTACTACAGTTAACAATTAATTAATAGTTAATTGCAGTTTGCTGCAGTTAACAGATAATTAATTGTTACTTGTAGTTTACTACAGTTAACAATTAATTAATTGTTAATTGCAGTTTGCTGCAGTTAACAAATAATTAATTGTTACTTGTAGTTTACTACGATTAACAATTGTCAATTGTTTTGTGAATTTTAATTTCAAAACCAGTAATTAAAAAAATTACTGGTTTTGTATAATATACTGCATTGTATAATATATTGACAGGTCTACCTGGAACGTGAACGCTGGACGGGTACCATATTACTATCTATTTAAATACACATGTACCAACAAATAAAGGATCAATGCACAAGAATAAATTTATTAAGAGCAATAAATTATTTACTGCAACATATGAATTTTCTCAAACACTCTTATGGCTCCAGCAAAATTTCCTCAGAAAAGGTATATTTCAATTAAAAATTCAAAAATATTTTTTTCCGCACAAACATTTACGTGTGGAAAAAGCTTGCCAACACGAGACTAGTTCACTTGTTGAGCGAGCAATCAGCACTGAACGAAAATACGAAGCCGAATAATACTTTTGGACTTCGTACCCTGCGCTGAACCTATCGATACGTAAAGTTAATTGTTAGTTTTATTGTTTCATAAAACAATTAAAAAAATTAATTGCAATTATTTTAATTGTAAGAAACGATTAACGTATATTATTCCAATTAAATTAATTGCAAAGTGCAACTAATAGTTAAATTGCAATTAATTTAATTGCAATTAATTTAACTGCAATTATTTTAATTGTAAGAAACGATTAACGTATATTAATCCAATTAAATTAATTGCAAAGTGCAACTAATAGTTAAATTGCAATTAATTTAATTGCAATTAATTTAACTGCAATTAATTTAATTGCAATTACTTTTTCAATCAATTAACAAGGCAATTGAAAAAATAATTGATTAATGCCTAACACTGTAGCATAGTTATTGGAAACATAAACGTGAAATTGGAAATCTAAAATTGTAAATATGTAGAAATGTCAAATAATGCTGATAAATCAGAAAGGGAAAAGAGCCAAACAACTATTAAATGTTGCTCTGATAAAATTAGACAATTTGCTTGAAAAAGCAGTTTGAGTCTTCAGTGAATAATAACCAATTTTGGATCATTCTAATTCAAACGTGTAGATTCACGCTTGGCATTTTATTTAAAACTACGGGGCTCTGCACCCTGCTCGTTTACGCTCACCGACCCCCGAAGATTGTTTCGCAATCTTATTTGATTCGTAAAGATTTAAATCGTCAGTTAGAAAGAAACAGATTATAAACGCATTATGAGCTCCCTTTGAAGCAAAAAGCACCCCTTCTCCGGGTTTCAAAATACAGTATACTCCCGATTATCCGTAAGCGGATTATTCGGTTTGCGGATTATCCGTGCATCATTTCGGAATCACACCTTTTTAAAGCTTCTTTCATGCTCTAAAATCAAGGTAATACGAAGCGTACCCTACTATCCATGCACAGAGGTCAAATCGGATACGTGCCCTACCTTCATGTGCTCTATTGTTGCATTGTCCATTAGGGGCCATCCAAGAGTCATTGGATGAAGAATCATCTTCAATTTTCGAAGATAATATCAATAACATCATTGAGGAAGTTAAAGAAATCGAAGGTTTCGAATCAGTTGACGCTGAAAATGTCGAAGAGTGGTTTAAAAGCGACGAATGTGAATCAGGATTTTAATGTCTAACTGACGGAAATATCATTGAACTTGTTACTGAATCAAACGCAAGTGATGATACCGAAAACGAAGATGAATAACGTGAAGAAAATACAATTTCACATTCTACTGCTCTACAATCTGTGGAACATTTATTGGATTACATGAGTGAAAGAAGTTACGATTACGGAGAATTAATTGCAGTAAGAAAAATTCGTACGGATATACGCAACAATTTAAACAAACAAAGAAAGCAAAAATGTATCACCGAATTTTTTAAGCAATAAATTACGAAGAAAAAATCCTGGTTTGTGTGAGTAAAATATATATATTATTTAGTTCTTTCTAATTTCCCCTTAAATAGTTACCCTGCATATTCCTTAAATGATTTTTCGGATTATCCGTGTTTTTCGATTATCCGTGCTACGCCGCCCGGTGATTAGCACGGATAATCGGGAGTATACTGTAACTTGTACAAACTAGCAGAGCCGTAAGGGCTAAGGGGCTCCTAAGCATTGCAAAAATGCAGCTTCGTAGGTTTGAAAAGTCGCTTTCATATTCGTGGTCTCTAGTAATATATTTTGCGCTTTAGCTCGGGGCTTGAATTGAGTTGAGCCTAAGATTTTTCGTTAAAATCGAAACCCTTAAACTTTGTGAATAAGAAAGAAAAAACAAGCGAATTGAAAAGACGTAACTATGGCAACGCCAAATAAAACATCAACAATTTTAATAGCGATGAGATTATTCGAACTTGATTTCTAACGTCTTGTTACTTTTTTACCTTTAGAGATAGAAGGTTAGTTTTCCGACCATAGGTCGCGTTACATCTGGAGTAAAAAAAAGCCGATCTTTCCAGTGGTGTCAAAAGGAAAACTGTGGGTCAATTACTTCGCATTTTACTGATAGATTTAATGAAAAAAGTAGTGCCTAAATTTTAGCTAAGCCTAAAAAAAGTTCGAGCCAAAAACGCAAATAACTCCCGCCTTATTTAAGCTAGAGCATAGAAACAAATTGCGTAGATCGCAAAACATTCTACCATTTCCAACGATATATAATATTAATATGTGCAAGTAATTTTTCACAACTTTAATATGCAATAATAGGCAATTTAAGCGAAATTTGAGCTTAAATATTTAATTATAAAAAAACTAATTCGAATATTAAAAAATAAAACCCCAGGTGCAAATCCCCGGAGCTCGAAAAAATTTTGTACAAAATTTCAAGGCTGTAGGTGCTATGGGGTCGCCTGGACGCAGGCCCGCCACAGACTTCCTTCCAGAATTTCTTTGAAACCTTACTTTTATTTACTACTAGCTGCGTTGCCCGGCTTTGCCCGGTCTATTTTGAAAACAAAAATTGTGTCAAGTGATGTATATTCAACAATCATGCATAAATAAAAGAAAAAAAAATCATCATGCAAAATTTCCCCTCCAAACAATGACGACAGATATTTAAACACTTTTAAGAAATTAAAATAAAATGAGAAAGATGGATTTAAAAAGCGTAACCATGGAAACACAAAATAAAATAAGTTTCAGAATTGAAAATGAGAAAGATGCAAATAATAGATTCAAAAATCGTTACCGTGGAAACGCAAAATAAAATGGTTAAAAACTTGAATAGAGAACAGATTTTTGAACTTCATTTAATTCGCTTGTAACTTTTCTTCTAATGGAGATAGAGGGTTAAACTTCCGACCATAGGTCGAGTTAGATCTGGAGTAAAAAAGGTAGCTCTTTTCAATGGTGTCAAAAACAAAACTGTAGAGCAATTCCTTCACTTTTTATTGATAAATTTAATGAAGAAAGTAGTGCCTAAATTTCAGCTAAGAATAAACAAATTCGAGCTAAAAACGTCAATAACTCCCGCCGCAATTAAGTTAGAGCGTTGGAACAAATCGCGTAGAACGCGGAAAATTCTTCCCTTTCCAACGATATATAATATTACTAATTGCGAGTAATTTTTCACCCCCATATTCGGGAATTTATGTGAAAATTGGGCCTAAATTGGAATAAAAAAAGAACTATTCATCGAATTGTTTTCGAACTGGTCTGCAAACCTTCTCAGGACTTAAAGGAACAAATTGTGAAAATTTCAGCGAAATCGGCCGGGTAGTTCTCGAGTTTAGCGAGTTCAAACACACAGACGCTTTTTGGGGACTTCATTTTATACTATGTAGAGATAAAGAGAAAAACACGCGAACTCTTTTATTCGTCTTAACTACCCAAACTGCATAGATAAAATCTAAAGCCATTTACCTTTAATAAACTAATTAATTAATTGGACCATATATAATTAATTTTGTACGTTTATGCGTTTTTGGAATTATATCAGATCGTAAGTTAAAAGCAGTTTTTATTTATTCTTGTAGCACACAAATGTTAAGTCATATGTACAAAATAGTGCCTACGTACCGGTGCATATGATGCTGATTGGTCAAAATATGTCCAATAGTATTAATGCTTATTAAGGAGGTCGATTGACCTCTTTCAATAGGAGCTTAGGACTACAAAACAGAGCCGTAACCAGGAGAGGACAAAACTTTCCTCTCCTAAGAAGCATTAGTCATATGTCAAATCACCAATCCGAGTTTGTTAATATGTCTAAACCGGTAATGCAGGGTGTCCGAAAAGTCCTTGACACATTAAAGAAATTCATAGAAAACCAACAAATTGTCGTATGAATTTGCGGTTTGCACCATAATGCTTCACAGGTTCAAGAGATTTTATGACATCGGAAAAAAAAAGAAAAGAAAATGAAAAGGGGAAAAAAAGAAGAAGAAAAAAGGCATTTCGCAGCTATGGTGTCAGTATATGCTATGCTTGTAATTCTTTGTTTAGTAATTTTCATTCCTTTTTGCGTTTTCCTATGTCAACAAAAACGATTTAAAAGTTACTAAAAACGCAAAAGGAATGAAAATTACTAAACGAAGAATTACAAGCACAGTGTATACTGATACCCTGGCTGCGAAATGCCTTTTTTCTTCTTTTTCCCCCTTTTCATTTTTTTTTTTTTTTTTTTTTTTCCGATGTCATAAAAACTCTTGAACCTGTGAAGTCTTATAGTGCAAACCGCAAATTCATACGAGAATGGGGTCGTTTCCAAAATTTTAAAAGTATTTTTTTCGGAAAGAGCATGCTTAAAAACATAGAATCTGACCATTTTTTAAATAATTTCTTTAAGTTTAATGTTTTAAAAAAATTACTTAAATCGGTGCTGTTTCATCGCTTAACGCTTCTGCTGATGACATCACACATGATGAAATGCCATTCCGTGTTGCCATTCACATTCCAAAATATTTAATTCGCATCTTTACTCACGCGTATTGGCAACGATATGGTTAATAGCAAGCGTAGAGTGCAATTTTGATTCGTTGCTTGGTTATCATAATGTGGAAACGCATACAAAGATGCGGCAAAGTGCATCATGTGTGACGTCATAAAGACTACGCCTTGTTTGAAAAATCGGACATTTAAAAAAAATAATTAAAAAAACTGCTGGGAAAAATGAAAGTATTTTCTGGGTCCATGTTATTTTTTTGCTTATTCTATCCATTCCAGTGACTAAAAGTAGTACTTTTGACTGAAGGAAGCCACCCCATTTGTTGGTTTTCTATGATTTTTTATAAATGTGTCAAGGACTTTTCGGTCACCCTGTATTATGAACCCATCAGAAGAAGAAAGTTCGGTTCGCGCTACTCTTCAAAATTCTTATTTGACTTCCGTATATCTATCATATTGATACATAGATATTTGTTTTCGAAACTTATGTTTGCTATTTGTTACTATATAAACTGCTTCATAAAGTCTATAAAATACAGTCGGACCTCCATATATCGAAGTAGCAAATTTCCAGTAAAAAATTCGATATATAGAAACGATCTTATTTTATCGTACAAATCTCCTAAATCACTAAAATTAAAGCTACTTTTCGTGTATAAAACCCAATTTCTAATTTGTACGAGCAACGGATTAAATGAAAGTTGAAAAATAAAAAATTAACAGAAATTACATTTTTGCGCCGTCATACATCTTCATTCTTCTGCAATTAACTTGATTCGTAACATTAGGAGGGTATCGTTTTGACAGTGTAATCGAGATAAAAGTAAAAAATCAATCGACTTCATCTGAATGATTTTTACTGAAGCTAAAAAACTAGGAATGATAATCAACAGACAAAAGGGATAACTTGAAACTGATTTTACAGTGTTACTGCTTACAACCTAGATTTGAAATAAACTTGAGGGAGTTTAAGAACTCCAGACCGGAGCAACGACCTAGCTACACAGCCCTCAATCCCTGATTCCTTATGAGTTTCGTAGCAACCTTTAGTGAACATAATTTTCTCCCCTAATTTTCATTTTTCACGAGACAAACAGTCTGAAGTGGGAACAAAAATCTACGAATGTATCGAAAAAATTTTCGATATATAGAGATTTTTTCGATATATAGAATCAATTTTTCTATGTAATGAACATAGAAATTTTCTGAAATTTCGATATATAGAAAATTTCGATATGTGGAAGTTCGATATATGGAGGTTCGACTGTATAACAAATAAATAAGTAATCCTTAGCGAATGAAGTAAAGCACTTAAACAGATTGCAGAATTTAAAGCAACTACGCAGTATTAAAGTTTAGACTTTTTCTTCGTATGGAAAATCTTCAAATTCCATGGAGATACTTCGTAGACAAAAAGCTCGGTGCTATTCATTTGTAGTTCTTACCTATGTCCATTAGAAGATTGGTTTATTTCTTATGCATAGTTTATACTGATGGAGCAAAAGCATTTTTTCAACTATAGCATCTAACACAGGTTACTTATGCCATTTTTCTGCAATTTTTTTACAGGGAGCATTTTGCTATTCAACTTTGTTTAGTTTTTCCTTCGTCATAGTAGTTTTTTTTCTGTTATAATAACTCCTGAGGGAATTACATCAAAACCTGTTTTTTCTTGAATTGTCTTCTCCAAAATTTTTTAGTCTCATGTTTCCTGGCTTGAAGTCTTTGCATTTATTTTGCAAATCGAATCCCATATAAATGCTGATTTGACTAGGGAATTTGCTTCACTCAAAATAACTTTCTGTGCATTGGAACATGAAAATATTTTTTTTTTATTTCTCTAGTGTGTGTGTGTGTGACGCTTCCATATTAGGATACTAGTATTTAGTAATTTATACCGGTGAAATAAGCGATCTCGGCTCCAATTGGTTTCTGTGGCCCACCGAGGAAACCGTAAATTTTTACAGTAACATTTTATTTTTAAGGTAATAGTTACTGGCAACAAGGATGCCAGTAACAATTACCGTAAATTTTCAGGAAAATTTTTAACAGTATATAATACAAATTTTTCCTACACACGCTTCTTTTGCATCGAAAAAGATGTTCCTTGTAATCCTGAAACACGTATCCGCAATGTTGAGAAATTTATGCATTTTAAACTTTTCATTGTCTTTAACATTAAAAGGATTATTTAAAATGATTAGATCCTGAAGCTAATAGGAGGAAGAAAAAGACGGTCATTTCTACAAAAGCATTCTTGCTAAGGGCAAATAGGATCGCTTAGTTCTCCACGACCTTCTTTTTCATATTGCGAAAGATAAAAGGAAAATATTTTTTGTTAATTTGAAAATTAAATTCAGAGAAAAAAAAGGTAAATTAAATTTCAAAAATTATAATGTTCAGTGAATTTGAATTCATTAGCGTTTTTACTTTTTTGAATTCAGATGAATATGACGCTAATGATTTTAAAAAGTTACTTGAATGAAAATTTAGCCATTTTTAGCATTAATGCTCCTGTTTAATTGCATTCCATCTCCTCGGATGCTTCCTCTACTGCGATTAAATTACAAATCGTATTTTTAAAAAAATCTGCCACTCCTCCAAAGAAAGAAGGAACGGCATTCTTCAGTTCACTTCGGAGATTGTATAGTTGAATTAAAAGCAGAAAAAAATGGCGAGAATTTGAAGAGACGTTACAGGAAAATATGCATCCAAGAATTTCTTAATAAACCTCTCTTTTTTTTTAAATTTAATTCGAGCACATGAGACAAGAATATTTTTCGGTTAGGGAACTTTAATTAGGAAAAATAAAAATAACAAAACTTCTCGGAATGCATCTGATGCTGTTTCATTTTAAACTCGACCATTTTCATTTCATTGCGTGAGGTCTTCCTTTTTTAAAATAAGGCTATAAATGTGGTCTTAAAAAATGTTTTTGGATAAAGGAGGTTGGAGAAATTTTAAGAGTGGCTGTTTTTGCATATTTTTAGTATTTGTAATGCCTTTTGAAAAGTGAAGTTCAGGAAATTTTAATATTCGTAGCGTTTTTGAAAAATGTTTCTTGCATTAGTGTTCCCGTCTTTGTGTATTGAAAATTTCTTTTAATCCGTTATGTTGATAAAAACGCAACATGTTTGTTTTAATTAAGGCCGGTTGATAATTTTCATAAAACTGGTGTGTAAAAAATATCCTAACAAATCCCACGCTCGCGACAAGTTTCCAGTTTCTGCATAAATTGAAAATTACAGTTAATTTCCTTTTGTTAAGTTGGGTTTCGGCGAAGAGAAATATATTTTCAAACCCAGTTATAGATTTACCATGTCGAGTTGTGAGGGGGCCCTCTGGGCATAAGAGCTCCAATAGAGATCCAAAACTATACATCAAAAAAACATTTGTGCTTGACAAAGGTGCCTCCTAAAATGTGTTGCGACGGGTCCCTAAATGTGTAAAGTCGCTACTGATCAAACTCAGATTTCATTATAATAACACAAGCTAAAAATATTTATCTCACACATATAGTCTCATTTCTAGAAATACTTCTTTAACAGGGAATTCGGTTCGTTATGTTGTCGCTTATATGTTACAACATAAGGCAGGCAGGCAGGCAGAAAAAGTTACTGATCTGGGCGTCTTAATAAATCAGAATTTAAAGTTTAGCCAACACAGTGCAGCATTAGTAACAAAGCCAATAAGATGCTTGGGTTTATCAATAGATCTATTTCAAACAAATCTTTTGGAGTATGGATTTCAGTTTTGTTCTCCTTAAGAAAGATATTAATATATTGGAAAGGGTTCAAAGGCGGGCTACAAGGCTAATAAATGGACTTTCTCATTTAGACTATGATTCCAGGCTTAGAAGGCTAAAAATGTACAGTCTTGAGCAAATAAGAGACCGAGGGGACATGATTCAGTTGTGTAAATTTATTAAAATGAAACATGTTACGGGGCTGAAGTTAAGCACTGAAAACAGGACAAGGGGTCATTGTTTTAAGCTATTTAAATCTCAGGCTAACAAGGATATTAGGAAAAATTATTATTTTAGCAGGGTAGTGGAACCTTGGAACAGCTTACCGGAAGAGGTGGTAATGAGCAAGGGAGTAGATAGTTTTTAGAGGGCCATTGATCTTCACTGGGGATTGTAAATTAACGAGGACCAATCTAGTTGGGCCGAGAGCCTGATGCTGGACGTCACTTTTGTATTTGTATTTGCATGTTAGCTCCTGAGTCTCCATATCCGCTTGTGAGGTGGATGGTATGGTGTAAGGTGTAAGTATGAGAAGTAATTCTTAAAATTAGCAATACTAATTTTTTTGTCTTTGAGGAGAAATTACCTTCATAGGATTTCTTCAAGTGGTTTTACTCAAAAAATTCTTTTTTTATTACACGCTTTTCCATCTTCTGTAGTTTCAGCGTCCCTACTCTTCCTGCATTTTTTAGGTGAATTTTAATTTCAACAAATTTTTGGCAAGTGCACACAATTATTGCTTTGTTATGCATTTTTGAACAGTTAGTAGCATCGGACAAATATTTCAAAACAGTTGATGATCTAGATCTAGAGCATATACTGAGACAAACTGGTAAAGCAAAGCAAAGACAGTCATCATCAATGGAATTTCAAATGATAGATATTACTTCTAGATCTTTCGTAAGAATCATGCAAAAATATTTTTTTATTTAATTGTAAGTTAGTCAGTTCAGTAAGTTTAATTAAATAAAATTGCTGATTATTTTTAGTTTGTTCATGCTTAAAAGAACCTGCTTGTTTGTGTTGAAATTTTTGGACATCTTCTTTTATCTGATATCTATCACATCGCGTAACTAATTTAAGGTAGGCGAACACTCTAATTTGTGAAAAAAAAGAATCGATTTTGAGAAATGTAGAGAACCCTAGTGTTCTTTCTAAATCCGCAATTGTTTTTTAAATCGACGAGTTATTGAGAAAACTAGAAGAAATTTACTTAACTAAATCCACTGCTCATAACTGAAATTTACGTTTTCTTTCTTGATTTTTTTCATAAACACGTTTTCAAGTTTTTATTTACGCCAACAGCTCTAGCGAAAAAAGTATTAACTTTAAACATTTGAAACTTTACAAACATGGTGATTGAACAAATTACTGTGATATAAACCTCGAAAAGTTACTGTACATGCGAAATGTGGTTTTGAAATAATGATCAACTAAACTTAGGGGGAGAAAGCACATTTTTCGGGGGAAATTTTCAAAATTTCACCCATAAAACCGGTTTTTAGTTAATTCTTTTGAAATTGGAGGTCATATCACTCACTGGTGTCTCACAAAGAGGTAGACACAAAAATGTTTTTAAATTATGAAAAAATGAAGGCATTGGAAGGGTTAAGAAAATGGTAGTTTTTTGCTAAAAATACGGTTTTTTTTCAACGAGCTGATATGTGCATCACATGACTTCCTTTTACTCCAATTTAATGTCATTTTTCCATTATTGGCAATTTTAATGTAATTCAATAGTTTACTCTCTAAATATCACCACCAGTGGCCAAATTAAAACCAGATTTCAAAAAAAAAAAAAAAATGCCAAATTTGTTGCCAAGTTGGCAACAAAACTTGGCGACCAAAAGACTGCCGATATATCGCCAAGTATCCGCCGAATTATAACACCACTTGAGTTTACATCGAAATCAACAATGATTTAACCCCAAAAAGGGACAAAAGATTCCTTTAGAAACACCCGAATGCAACCAAAAGGGGAAGTGCACAACTAGACCACACTACTTCTTAGTACTAGACCAAATCTACGTACTAAGTTTTGACCTTCTAGGACTTACCGTTCTTGAGTTATGCGACATACATACGCATATAAGCACATACATACGTACATACAGATGTCACGAGAAAATTCGTTGTAATTAACTCGGCAATCGTCATTTTGGATATTTTGCGTGTCTATACGTTCTTAGGCACATATCCACGTGTGGTCGGGTTGAAAAAAAACTCAATATTCATTTGGGGATGCATAAAATGGAAATTAAGGTCGATTTTTGAGTGAAAATTTTTTCGCAAATAAAAAAAATCACCAAATTTGTCGCCAAGTTGGCGACAAAAAGACTGGCGATATATCGCCAAGTGTCCGCCAAATTATAACACCACTTGAGTATACATCGAAATTAACAATGATTTCCCCCCAAAAAGGGGCAAAAGACTCCTTAAAAACACCCGAAAGCAACCAAAAGGGGAGGTGGGAGGTGCACAACTAGACCCCACTAGGAGTCTGCGAACCAAATTTCAACTTTCTAGGACATACCGTTCTTGAGTTATGCGAAATACATACGCACATACATACATATATACGTACATACGGACGTCATGAGAAAAGTCGTTGTAATGAACTCGGGGAAAGTCAAAACGGATATTTCGAATGTTTATACATTCTTAGGCACTTATCCACGTGTGATCGGGTTGAAAAAAAAACTCAACATTTATTCGGGGATCAGCAATATGGAAATTAAGGCCGATTTTTGAGTGAAATTTTTTTCGCGAATACAATATTTACTTTTTTGTAAAAGGAAGTAAAAAAACCTATCAAAAAGATATTTTTTTTACAAGTAAACAGTCAAAATGTGTTATTTATGTCATGTTCAATAATCGTATTAAGTATCAGAAAGGTGAAATGAATATTGATGAAAAAAATATATATACAGTCGGACCTCTATATATCGAAGTAGCAAATTTCCGGAAAAAAATTCGATATATAGAAATTTCGATACATAGAAACGATCTTATTTTATCCTAAAAATCTCCTACAACATTAAAATTAAAGCTAATTTTCGTGTATAAAACCTAATTTCTAATTTATACGAGCATCGGATTAAATGAAAGTTAATAATTAAAAAAAATAACAGAAATTGCATTTTTGCGCCTTCATACATCTTCATTCTTCGGCAATTCAGCTTGATCCGCAACATGAGGGGATTTTCAATTTGACAAATCGAGAGAAAAGTAAAAAATTAATCTACTTAACTTGATTGATTTTTACTGCAGCTAAAACGACTAGGAACGATATTTAATAGACAAAAGGGATGACTTGAAACTGATTTTACAATGTTAATGGTTACAACTAAGATATTTGAAATAAACTTGAGGGAATTTAAGAACTCTAGAACGAAACAACGACCTATCTACACACCCGTCAACCCCAGATTCCTTATGAGTTTTGTAGCAACCTTTAGTGAACATAATTTTCTCCCCTAACCTTTATTTTTCATGAGACAAACAGTCTAAAGAGGGAAAAAAATCTACGAATGTCTCGAAAAAAAAATCGATCTATAGAGATTTTTTCGATATATAGAAACAATTTTTCTATGCAATGAACATAGAAATTTGCTGGGATTTCGATATGTAGAAAATTTCGATATGTGGAAGTTCGATATATGGAGGTTCGACTGTATTTAGGGTGTTCGCGCCTTAAACTGTTTTTTTTTCTTCCCCAGCTCCGCCCCGGTTCGAATCTAAGTTCGTCAGCCATACCATTCCGAAGGGCAAAGACGCGGAACTGCACTGCGAGGCTTCCGGAGAGCTGCCGATCCAGATTCAGTGGGAGAAAGACAAACAGCCCCTGGACATAAAGAGCACTAAAAGGTTCGTCTCACCTTCAATTCAAACATTTTACTCTATGGAAGTGGAAGTCCGACTCTGTTGTCCAAGTTTATCATCAACTTGCCCAACGGCCCAGCGATGTCCGTGCATAGAGCATAGAAAGCGTCACTTGCGAAGAGATTGAAGAAGTCGTAAACTACATAGAACAAAAAAAAGAAGAAGAAAAATTAATTTAAATTTTGACCTCTTGAATTCAAATTATGTTCTTCGCAATCATGAGTGTGTGTGTGTGTGTGTATGTAAGCATGTGTGTTTATGTGTGTGGGGGGTATGTGTGTTTGAGTGTAGGGGGTATGTGTATGTGTGTGTAGGCATGTGTGTTTGTGTCTGTGTGCAGGTATGAGTATGTGGGTATTTGTGTGTATGAGTATTTGTGTGTGGTGGGAAATGTGTATGTGTGTAGGCATATGTGGGCATATGTGTTTGTGTCTGTGTGCAGGCATGAGTGTGAGTGTGTGGGTAGTTGTGTGTAGGTGTGTGTATGTGTAGGTGTTTGTATGTATGTGTAGGTGTCTGTATGTATGCGTGTGTGTGTATGTATGAGTTTGAGTGTGTGTATGTGTTTGTGTGTCCGTGTGTGTGTGTGTGTGTGTGTGTGTAGGTGTGTATGTATGCGAGTGTGTGTAGCATATTTATGCAACTTGGAGACGGTTTTCGCTAGAGGAGCAGCATCGTGAGGAGCCGGTCGACGGTGATGCTGCAGAGGGTGCTGGCGGAAAAATAAAATGATAGCGCATCAAAACTGTCAAGTGAGAACAATAAGCAATCGTGATTGCTCAAAAAAAACATCTTCTCCCTCCTTAAGAATAAAGAATTCAATTTAAATGTGCTTTACAAACAGAGCAAAATTAAAATCAACAAAGTAAAAATCCCTTTCAATAAAAGTAATTTATTATCAAATTAAAGTAAGTGCAGTGGTTCCGAAGATTACAGTCTACATACATGGTGCGATCCAAAAGTAATGATCCTTATTTTATTCTGACGCATGCACACCCTGCAGCTCGTTCCGCTTGACTACAACGGTGGTGGGGGTTGTTGGCTTTACAGTGCAATGCAAGTCAGTTGCCTCCCAGCTTTCGGAGCGGCACCATCGGCCTTAACAGTAATACGGTGATTCGTGACACGGCGATACGAAAAATTGGTCAAAGCAACGCAAAGAGATGAAATTATGCTTCCGGTTTCCTTCCCGAACGTTCGCAATGCTTTAACAGTCGCTTGGGACTGAGTGTCTGTCTATTCACAAGTAGAAAAATCGCGCGAATTCTTTCGTAAAGGGCCGTGGTAGCCCGATCGGTAGAGTGTCGGATTCGGGGCCGGAGGGTCCTGGGTTCGAACCTCGATGTCGAAGACCCACCGTCGTCATTAAAGGGGACTGGGCGACGTTAAATATGCTCGTGGTCTGAATGTCCTCCAAGTGAAACGATACCTCCGGGGGTGCTAGCACCAGGTAGCTATTAGATCCTGGTCTATTTCTAAATTCTCATTAACTGTTCGATCCGGTGATGGTGCTGCCATCTATCGGTATAAAAAAATAATGGAGGCAAGGCACTTAGTATGCAGTCCTCGACATAAATACAGTTGTAGTCAGTTGTGACTCTGAATAGGAATAGTTCTTTCGTAAGGTCAGGAAATGGTGACTGTGTGTGTGACGAAACCATGTCTTCGACTCCATCGAAGACATCCAAGCACGTGTCAAGGCAGCCCTTGCACATACCTCGAAACAGGACTTAAGGGTTGCCTTTGAATCCTGGAAAAGCCGTCTGCAGAATTACATTGTTGCAGGAGGTACAGTTGGCTCTCTGTTTAACGACGCTCTATTTAACGACTTTCTCTATTTAACGACGGCTTTTCACGGTCCCAGATGGTCCACTATAGTGTTAAAAGCATTCTATTTAAGGACGCTTTCTACTGAAAGACGATTTTTTGTGGTCCCTTGAAAGTCGTTAAACATAGAGCCGACTGTACCAATTTTTAAGACTATTAGGCAGTTGTGCCGATCAACTCAATAAATCTGTCTTTTTAAACGAAGGTTCATTACGTTTGGGTCGCACCATGTATAAGCAAAAGTACAAAATCCTCTCTCTATCCCGTTATAATATTAATATTATAGATTAATGGTTGAAGAGCAATCCAAAATTATCCTAAATTAAGGGTTGAAGAGCAATGAATTTCAAATATTCAGGCAAACAAGCAAGTAATTTAGTTATTCTCTAGATATTAACTGACAAAGATAACCGAATGGGCCCTTCGGAATTTCTCATGAAACAGCGGCAAAGAAAGCTTTGCAGAAAAATATTATCTTCCCTGTTTTGTCAAGATCTCATCATAATGCCCTACTGTAAAAGAAAAAAATCGGTAGCATTTTGCTTCGAATTGACGTCAAAACTACTCTCAAACTGTCATCGTTTGCGTAATTTCTATCGGGATACGGTTTGAGGGAGGAATTATGAGTAGTATTACCATGCTAATAACTGTATACCTCCCATCCTCTTGTCATGCACAAAATCAACAATCTTTTGATTGGTTTGCATGTTTTATTTTATTTGTAGTTTTGAACTCTTATTTTTTGTGTTATCGTTTAATGTGAATGTTTCTTACATCAACACAACATTTCTTGTCGAGCTTGGAAATTAAACTTATCATATTCAAATAGGAGTTTTTCCGACACCAACTCAAGCATTTGTTCTCGAGTTCGGAAAATGAATTTACTATACAAAGCTTGGTATTTCCAACGCCAACTCAAGCATTTGTTCTCGAGCTTGGAAATTAAACTTATCATATTCAAATAGGATTTTTTTTTCCAAAAGCAACTCAAGCATTTTTCTCGAGTTCGGAAATTGAACTCACAATACAAAAACTGTGAGTGTTTCCGATACCAACTCGAGAAGTTTTCCTTGAGTTCGAAAATTAAACTTATCATATTCAAATAGGAGTTTTCCGATACCAACTCAAGCATTTTTTCTCGAGTTCGGAAATTGAACTCCCCATACAAAAACTTGTGAGTGTTTCCGACATCGACTCAGGAATTTTTCCTCGAGTTCGGAAATTAAACTCATTATATTCAACCGGAGGAGTATTTCCAACATCGACTCGAGCATTTGTTCTCGAGCTTGGAAATTAAACTTTTCATATTCAAATAGAACTTTTCGATATTAACTCAAGCATTTTTTCTTGAGTTTGGAAAATGAACTTACCATACAAAAACTTATGAGTGTTTCCGACACCAACTCGAGAATGTTTCCTCAAGTTCGGAACTGAAAACTCATCATATTCAACTGTAGGAGTCTTTCCAACATTGACTCAAGCATTTGTTGATGAGTTTGGAAAATACATTAACCGTTTAAAAACTTTTAATGAGTAGTTTCCAACACCAACTTTGGATTTTTTTTTCTCGAGTTCAGAAGTTAATTTCGTAATATTCAAATGTGAGTTTTTCTGAATCTAACTCATGCATTTCTTTTCGAGTTTTAGAAATTAAACTAAGTTCAACGGATTTTTTACTAATTGCAGTTGTTGGCATGGTAATACTAATTACAAATTAGAAATTCGGTGTTCTTCAAGCGTTTTAAGAGTAGGGATTTTGATCTAGCTATTCTCCATATTACTTAATATTCAATATTAAGGTGCAAACTCATGCTACAATAATAAACTTGAAATATAAGAGCTTTAAAACACTTTACCATATTCAGGAGTTGTTCTGTCTTTATCTTCCGCGTTCTTCATCTCGCTCTTTATTCCTTTAAATAGATACAACATTTGCATATCATATTAATAAGCTTGAAATATAAGAAATGTAAATATTTTACCGCCGCTAGAAATTACTCCGTCTTGATTTTTATTGATCTTCAACCATCTTTTCCAGGGACAGCTTTGTCTTGATCTTCCGCACTCTTCCTCTGTCTTCGGTTGATTTGGCAGCCTGGAGAACACTAAACAAGTGAGGTGATTTTAAAACTACAACTCACAAGTTCAGTGTTCTTCAGGCCTCTTGAGAAGAGGTCTGCTCTTTATTTCTTTAAATACATAAACTTGAAATATAATGTACATAGAATATTATTAATAAACAAAACAGAATATCATGTATTACAAAACAATCAAATTTAAGCATTTTCAACATGTAAATATAACATATAACGCATAATGTATTATGAAAACATTATATTATTAATAATCAAAAATGCATTGATCTCAAGTAGACATAACAACATTTTCAACAATACAGATTCTTTTTCAATAAATGAATTTAATTTATTTATAAACACTATTAATATACTCTTATAATCACAAACCTTATCTCTTACTTAATATAAAAATACGATTTGTCAATTAACCAACAAAAAAGGTTTCTAAAATATATTTTGTAAAATATTACAAATCTTAAAAATTATTATTTTTCAATCAAATAGTGTCCATATGCTAATGATGTAATACCATCATCATTCAAGTATTTTTTATCATAATATGCAGATAAAGTAGTTTTGTTTTGGGTAACTGTTGTCAGTTCATGCTTTTTTGAAATAATGAGTGCTTGTTTGTGCTTCAAACTCGATTCAGATTCTAAAACTTCTTTATACGTATTCATCGTAAAATTCTGAAGAGTTGATTTTTTTACACCTTTGCCAGTTTTTTTACATGTTTCACCAAAGGAGAAAGCATACATCTTAGGTTTCAGTCCTATAAACTCCTTAATAGGTTTTATTGTTTCACTTTTCAGATATCCCAATTTACCTTTATTTTTTAAATTATGTAAAATATGACCAGGTGGGAAATTACTACAGTCCATTATATCAGAAAATGAGTCTCTTAAGTCAAGGAATGCAGATTCTGAGAAAATCTGTAGGTAAAGAGAATCCGTGTCACAATAAAGTAAGTGACAATCGCTGCCATACTTTTCTTTAAAATGTGAATAAAAAAGCCGGTATAATCTTAATTTTGATAATTCCAAAACAGAAAAGGCCGCATAAACTGGTTTATCAAGAATGATGTTAGCTTTTTTCATTTTGAAAGTAGTAAAATTATCGTTAATCGGTTCAAAGTAGTCCAATAAAGGACTCGCCATATAAGTTGTGCAGTCTTTTTCCGTCAGAGCACCTTTTACTGAGATTTTCTTACGTTGGTTTAGCATTAGGCGACCAAAAAAACTATTATTCATTTTTTTAAAAAATGATTTTGTAAATTCATCTGTAGCTGCGGTCCGTTTTTTGTTATTAAAATCTATGTAACTCTTTAACCATCTTTGTTGCTTAAAAGCCAATATTTTATGAATTTTAGTAACCACTACACCTTGTTCAACATAATATTTCAGATTTAAATAATGAGTAATATAATTTTTTTTTGGATAAAGGTTTGGAGTTAGTTTTCTACTAGGTAATGTACGTCGTAAATTAAATTTATCGCATAATTTTTTAGAATAAGGAGAAAGCATTTCATATTCAATTTTTAAGTGTTCTACAGCCAATGGGAGATCACTTGTTCGATTATGAATTGATTTCGGAATTAGTAAATCAGCTTCAAGTATAAAGCCAACATTTGAGTTTACATCATAGTCAAAAATATTAAAGTTTAGAACTTCATCATTTGTAAGCCATGAAAAATGACCTATTGGCAAAGGGAGGCTCATCGCATAACCATATAGGTTATTAGCGTCAAGTGCGAGGATATAATTCTGACGTTCATATGGGTTATACGTTTCGGGTATGTATGGATTGTTTGCAGTTGCATATCTCGTTCCTAGAAAACTAATCCCTCCTCTCATTTGAGACTCGAACCATATGTATTCGTTTACATCACTCAATAATTGTAACTCTACTTTTGTCAATTTAAGACCGGCATTCCATGTTAATTCTGACATGGTCAGAAAAAACACGGGGTCTAACTGATAGTACTTCATCGCGGTGCGACGTAGGGAATTGAAACATTCTGAAAGCATAATTGTGTCAACATTTTGGTATAACTCTAAGTAGTCTGCAAGATTCTTACATTCAAATGTTTTAAAAACTAATTTAGCGTGTTTATATTCACTTTCACTAATAGGAGAGTTTGTGAGAACGTTAAAAAAAGCTTCTTTCGGTGGTAAATTAGTTTCTTTTAATTTTGCAAATTCATCAACGTAAGAGTAAGGAAAAACTCCTTTCCTTTTTAGTAAATGACGATTTTTCTCATTCTTATAAAAACTGTTGAAAATTTTGAATTTGTGATTCGATGATTTCAGATTGTTAACTAAAGTATCCAATGATGCATCTAAAAATTGAAACGAATCTAAAAATTTCAACGCATCTAATGAAAACATAGTAAATTTTTCCATATTTACCGGTATAATATTAATTGCTCTTATAACATCAGGTGTTAAATTTTTCAAAATTAAATGAGAATCATAGTTTCTAGAATTGTGAATTATTACAGGTATAAAATATGTAGCTCTGTAATTAAGATTACAGGATTGATGTGCTAAACCTCTAATGTATCCCATACCCCAATGACAATGATCCCGAACTCTTATTTCATTACTTAGAAACTTTTTTTTACAAATGTGACATTTATCAGGATCATAACTGCTGTTAATATTTTCTATCATTCCTGCTGTTTGATGCATTTTCTTCAAAAGTTTTTTAGAAATTTCATTTAAAGTGTTCAGAAACTCTTTTATAACATTCTCCCCGGAAAAATATTCATGAAAAATAATATTATCGTCTACATCGGTTACTATTATAGAATAACTAATTGCTTCATGTCTTTCTGTCACTGATGTGTAGCTCTGTGAGGGACATGGTAAAACTGTGGATACTTTTCGAGTTAAGGACTCAAAGTCTGCGTATATACAAAAAGGGTGATAAAGCATTTTGGAAAGGTTTGTAAATTTTAAGATTGTGTTGGGCTTAGGAAGAGTAACTTTTTGCGCTTTGATGTCTTGACACAAAATATGATGCGAGTTCAGTGTACTTTGTCGAGAAAAGCCGCATAAACACTTTTTACAGAAGAAATGTATTCCATTTTTTTTATTCATAAGCCTATTAAAATTTTTAATAAGAAAAAAATGTTTCTGATAGAAAAGTAAATCAATTTCCCGATAAGCCTTTGGCTGTGTACTCGTATAAAGTGGAAATATTTCGTTTTCTTCCCAAGCAAAGATGTTAATTCTTAAATTATTTTTCTTTTCAAATAATCCTACTTTTGAAATTTCCATTGGAAACACAAATCCGCTAAGTTTTAATCTCCTAATATATTTTTTGTATTTGAATGACAGATTTGCATTTTGTTTTACCGGGTATAGTTTTGCGAGAATGCTGTACACAAAACATAAGTTATCATTGCATTTAATGTTTAACACAGACTTTTTGTTTTTTAACTTAGTCGGAAGACGAGAATTTTGGCAACCACCCCTTTCAACATGATAACTGCCTATGTGAAGATCTAATGCAGTTATATTTTTTATTACCCATCCACTTCCGTTCCGTAAAAAAATTTCTATACTTTCAAATATTTTTTTAAATGCTAAGTCTATTGCATTATAAATTTGATATCGAGATAAAATGCGCTCTGGATAACTGCGAAAATAAAATACATTGGTCAATTCTTCGTCATCAATTGTTTTACTAAATATAACAATCATGCAAATGATTAATCTGATCCTTAAAACGGTATTTGTATCAAGGATATTATGTATGTGAAGTCTTGCGTCTGTATACAGAATATATGGATCTACATATGATACAGATGCACGTAAAGCTCTTGCATAACCTCTAAATGCTGATATACGTTCCCTAAAAATCATCATTGTCGTTTTTAAATTGTACCCCCCTTGTTACATTGATATTATTCGTTACGAGCTACTAGATATTTAAAATATGCTACAAGTTATTCAAACACATGATAATCAAACATGTTTTAAAACGAAGTACTGAAATAATCTGGACGACAAACTACTGATATTATTTTCTACAAGCTCCAAAATATTTAAACTATTCTACAATTTACTTAAACACACAGTAATACTAACATACTTTAAAACTAAATGCTAAACAATACAGAAGACAATTTACTAAGGCTAAACTATAGTTATTCACAGTCTTTGATGTAATTCAACATTAGAACGCACGCTTTTTCCAACGTTTCTAGCTGCGCAATGGGTATATTAAATCGATTCTTGATCTCGGAGGATCCTTCAGCACATCTGCTGAGCCCTATATAGAATGAACCTCTATACTCCTTTACTTCCATCATTATTCCTTTTCCACAGTTGATAGTGTACGGTGGAATTTTTTTTCCATCTGCATCACTTGATAAATCAACGTCGTAACGGGGTTTTGTTGTTTTAACTTTTTTAACTGGTTTAATTATTGGATCTTCTTCGTCATTATCTGGAAAGTCATACATCCTTTTTCTGACTGGGATAAAGAAAATTTAAGTTTAACTTTAAATTATTCTTTTTTCTGCAACGCTTCAGGAAAACTAAAATTTAAAAAAGCTCTTACCGTTCGACATGGTGCAGAAGTTTTGCTCGTCACTGCTGGGATTTCACAGATTCTTACAGGGATGTTTCAGTTTTCCTCCACGAGGCTCTTTCTGTATTCTGATTACGTTTGCCACACTGCTATACGTTTTTATAGATTTGTGAACAATAAGCTTACTGCTTACATTCCCCTTTGTCAATTGTTTTCCTTATTTAGAACCGAAAACTGTCTCTTTGTTTGACACAAATAATTATGTTTCCTCTTAAGGTTGTAAAATGCTGACTGATTTAAAATCCTATTGCTGCGCTTTTTCGTCATGCTTTAAACAAACGGTTACTGTATCTAACATTGTATCTGACATTGTATTGACAATGAAAAGGTTATTGTATAATTCATTTGCTATTCTTTGAGGCAAATACGCAGAACTTTCTTGTATAATAACTTAGTGTTTCTATTGTAAAAGAAAGACAAACACGTTACTGTCTTTTTTTATTTTATTTCAGAAACAAAGGAGATTTCAATACTTAGTTCTCAATAAATACACTTAGAGACATCTGAACATATTTTACAGAGATTGTTTCGCTTTGAAAAGTACAAGCATGCGATTTTAACAGTTACATAATACAATCGCATAAAAAATAAAGAATACAAAATTTTAAATTTTCATTTTCAGTAGGTTACATAAAATTAAGAAAAACGGATGATTGATACATGTTTTACAATTACGAGCACCTAAACATGTTTTACAGAAAATGTAATACTTTTATCAGTACAAAGATAATATATCAACATGAACATACTACAATAATATACAAGTAAAGGATGTAAAGGTTTTAAATTTTCATTATCATTAGGCTATATGAAATATATAACATTGCATTTTTGACACATATTTCTCAATGCACTTAGAAACATTTTAAAGAAAGTATTGTACTTTTAAAAATCACAAACGCAAGATAATATCATCTACACAATACACTCATAAGAACGTAGGAAATTCAAAAGCTTAAACTTTTATTTTCACTACGCTTTTTGAAATTGAGAATTACATTTTTTTTCACAGAACATGAAGAGTTTTTACAATTTCGTCTGGAGTCAATAACTTAAAATAAGCGTACAGTAAAGAAAAGTTTGGGCTGTCAGGCACGTCATTTTCTGTTTCTCTGGCTGTTAATATACAGTTTAACAAATGGGAAGATAAAGTTTTGTTCGGTGCACATACTTTAAATTTTTCTTGTGGATTTTTTCGATGCAGCTGACAATATCCAAATAAATCGTCAGCGGACTCTTTATGAATAAAGTCAATAATTTCACAGTTGCTCAAAATTTTAAAATATACCACTTTTTTAGAGTTATCAAGACGTTGTTGTTGTAAAGCATTCTGAAGACAGTCGAGGAAATCACTGAACAAAGCAGGATGAATGTATAAATAATCTCCTTCTGCACAGTAATTGCGAAGAATGTATCCGAATTTTTCCATGGTTGATCTTCTTCTAAACATGCATCATATGTTGCTCCTTTATATACTTTTGTCCACAGATTGGCAATATTGAATATGCAGAGGGCGAGGAATCGTTATCAGCTTGAAATATCGTTGAATGAAATTTTGAACTATTCGTTCATTTTGACAAGTATTTGATGGTTTTAAACGATTAATGAATAATCCACGACAAACATGCCACAGAAAGTAAAGGCAAAATAAGCCACATGAAGAAGTGTATACATGTTGAAACATATCATCGTTCCATTCAAAACTTGTTGAATTATTGTGAATAAATTTTCGAACGTTGTCTATGGGAGGCGTACCATATGAACAGAAAAATATGCAATGACCCTTTCTATCAAAATAGATAGCTTGCCAGTGTTGCCCTTTACAGTGAGAAGGATCTGTATTGACAATAAATGAGCGATGATGTTTTATTTTTTTTGGAAGCGTATCGTTAGCAAACACTCCTCCAAAGTTTGATTTAACTTTTTTATCGCTAAGAGCTAACCTTGTCAGCGCAAACGTATCCATGATTACTTAAAAATCTGTAAAGACGTTTCTGCTTTTATCTATTTCAATGAGTGCTTGCATTTCCAAGTATGCAATTAAAGTAACTGTTTCCGGAAGATCCTCATCAAATTTTAGGTGAATTGATATGTCACCACTTCGAGTTATATTTGCAAACGGGACACTAGCTGAGTAATCTTGAGTAAGGTTAAAACAATAAAAGCATGAATTTTCCATGTATGAACTGAAAGAAATATTAGTTTTGTGTTGTGTCAAATCAGTGAATAAACTTAAGTAGTTTCTGGCGAATAAATTTTTCCCATAAGAAGGAGTATATGGTGAACTTGGAATTTGAATACCATTTTCAGTAATGAATATATGGCTCAGTTTATAATTTTTAAAATTAAAAGGGTTTTTCTTGAAATCTCCGGTATAAGCAGAATTTGATACTAAGCCTAATATTATGCGTGATGGAAGAGCACCGTTGACTGCATTTGGTATAGTGATACTTTTTAACCCAGAACTTAATGTAAATGTTTTTATTTCAATTCGAGTAAATGGTATTTGAACAAGTGATTGCTCTAGAGCTTTTTCGTGAGCTACAAGAATGGAACTTGATATTTCGCATTTTCTAACGAACAAACTTATATATTCAATTTGAATATAATAATCATTTGCAGCTGATAATAAGGCAAATTCGTTTTTGGCTTTCAACAACCGAATGCGGATTGATGTTCCATTTATTAATAATTTAGACTGAGTTCCTAAATCTGTATGAAGAATCCCACACATGTCAAACACTTTTCCACTTTTGACCCTATTCCATCTCTTTTTTAACCCCTCATTTTTTCCAGCTGCGACCAAACTTACATCATCAAATTCGCCTGCAGTGTCTTTTTCAAATAATCCTGCGCTTAATAAGTTTTTCTGAGAGGATTCTGGATGAAATAACATGCTTTGGATGTAAGCTTTGTAAGCATAATTGCTTTCCGAAGAAATCTGGCGATCATTAAGTGACACATGACATTCGGAAAACATTGTATTTAGGAGATAATTAATAGGGCCACACCTATCTGCATCTAGAAAAGCTGTACCGTCTGCTTTTAAAATTTTTGCTTGAACATACAGAAAAATATGAGAGGGATCGTAGTAGCTTTCACCTAATCCAGATAAAAGAAATTCTATATTATTATTATGATCTGAAATTGATGCGACCGGATGAATTTCCACAAATGATGATCGATCTATTGCCAATTGTATGGGAGTAGATGTAAACAAATCTAATTCACTTTTAGTGCAATAACATTTCTCCATTTTCACAGAGTTGCAAACACGTCTTTTGCACAAGATTTCTTCCGTTTTGTCTGCCGTTTTTGTGCGCGTTTCTTTCTTTTAATGGCCCCGCCACCTCTCAATTTGCGGAGAATATCTTCTTTAATTTCATTTCTAGCTTGGCGAAATTGATTGCGTGAGGCCTCCCGAAAAGATTTACCTCGTGACATATCCTCCAGCACGTTTCTACCTGTTGTTAGTAAATGTTTCCCCAAATATTTACTTGCCTTCATCATAATTGGCATTGCATATCTTTTCAAATTACTAAATAGTCCATAACCTCTCTGTATGGGATAATTTGATGCGAAATATGGTCCTCTTCCTTCTTGTTGATTACAATAGTAATCAATACATTCACGAGGATCTAGTCTTTGACCATGTGTCTCCATGGCTAATAAAGTTATCTATAATATGTCATTCCTTTGCAAGCTGATTTTATGCAATTTTCTTTCGAAAAGAAAGTACCATGTTTGTTTTTCCTGATAAAAATTTGATTGGAGTGCCACTACTTGTAACTAACTCAATCTCAATAACATCAAAATAGTGTTTTTTTACTGGAAAATATAAAGGTACTGTAAATTGTTTTACAATTTGTTCTTTATATTCATTAGCGATTGGTATTATTTTCAAAATAGGTGCTGATACATCCCCCACTAATGAGGAAGAAACAATATCACAATAAACATAAACTTCAGTAATTCCAGCTCGTAATTCCAAAATGTAATCCGATTTATATCGCCCTTCTGTAAAAGTGTTTGTAAGAAATCCAAGCATATTTGAAAGCTTTTGGTTAAAAATAACTTTAGTATTTTCAGGAACAATCAATTCAACTTTCGAATCGAATAACTTTTTTAAAAAAATGTGATGAAATTCTTTAAAAAAATCGTTAGGTTCTTGGTACATGCCACTTGGAAGATTTAAATAAAATGTACTTGGTTCTTTGCGAGTAACTAGAAAACTTTCATATTCAATAATTTGAAAACTTTCTCCTTCAGCTTTGTCAATTAATTCTGAGTACTCAAATTCATTTTTACCTCGAATTACATGAATTTCATTTTTAAGATTTAGTGCATCCATTAATTTGGGACATGAGATACGTTTCATTGTAAGTTCTACATTTGATTGCAGTTGAAGAATCACCTTATTTTCATGTTTTTTAAAAAAGGCTAAATTATCTCTAGTTTCATAAATAATTTTCTCTGAAATTTGATCAAAAACATCTCTTTCTTCCATATCGCGAAGCACGATATCGTGTCTTTTTTTTAATATTGGTCTTTTGACTGTAATTTTAAATTCTTGATTTTTAAACATTTCAACATTTGGAGGATTATATTTACGAGTTGATATTGTTGCTCCTTTGTCGTACGTTGGTGTAATATCATCAACATTTGGATTGAGATTTAAAAGCCGTAAAAAATTGTGTCCTTTTTCAGCCGAAATAAACAATTCACAATGTGGTCTTAAGGATATTTTTAGTTTTGTGTTGTTCTCTACTAGTGAAAATGAGATTATCTGAGCTTTAGTAACCGCTCTGATATTTGCGTTTACACCCTGAACAAAATCAGAAAAGTTTTTATTATATAACGGAATGACAAATTCAGGTAATAACGTAGTATCTTCAATATCTTTAATAGTTTCTATAATATAACTGTCGTTATAGTCGGGGTGAATAGTAAAATATTTTCCTGGCAAAGTAACTTCAGACAAACAGCATTCCCAGTCACCATTCAACGTTATTGGATGAGCTAATTTGGTTTTAAAATGATCAGGAGTGTTATGGGGAAAGTAGCTCATGCTCGCATTTGAAGGTAACAAAATATGAAAATCGTTCACTGATTGATCCATTATAATTCTTTTGCGATCTGATCAGCTTGTACCCATGAATTTTGAGACTCAGGAAATCCAACCCATTTGACAAACAGCTGGTAGTTTTTTCCTCTACCTCTTGTTCGAATTATTTTTTCAATTGCCCAAAAATCATTCAATGATTTATCTATTTTCTGCAACTCTTCGTTATAAAATCTTCCTTCAATTTCTTTAGCATCAAAATCTTCTAGAACGTAAGTAGGTGGAATTGTAGGATATCTTTTACGAATGCGAAAAACTTCTTCTGTCCATCCTGGCAAATACCCTTTGCGAAAAACTTTGCGAGCCTTTGATACTCTGACTACATCCCCTACTGCAAAACGAAATTGTGGTAGTGAACTATAATTGTATAAGCGTTTATATAGTTTTGGTTCATCATTTGCTGTTACTTTCGAAGGTGCCAATCCATGAGCGCTATGAATCGAATTATTATATGAATCAATTAATGCTGGTAAAACATCATAATATTTGTAAGAGTTGCGAAAAGTAAAAACTTTGTACAATCTTTCTAAGATTGTTCTATGAACGCGTTCTAAAATTGCACATTTTGCTTCACTTTTTGTTGAATAGTGGTGAATATTATGTCTTTTTAACACCTCTTTCATATTTTTGTTATAAAATTCAGATCCTTTATCCGTTTGAAGATTATTTGGTTTTGTTCTTTTAAATAATTTTTGAAAAACTTCTGCTACTGTTTTTGATTTTTTGTTCTTAATAGGAAAGACTCTCAAATACCTAGAGAATACATCGATTATTGTTAATATGTAACGATAACCTTTGTTAAATCGAGACAGCTTTTTCATATCAATTAAATCACTTTGCCATAATTCATTAATTCCATATGCAATTGTTTTGCGTCTCTGAAATTTATAACGAACTGGGCGATGAAGTGTGTAGACATCTTGTTTAGAAAGCCATTTTTGTACAATATTCTTATATACTCCACTTGCTTTAGACAGTCGTTTTACTCCTCCGAAAGACCCTGGTTCTTTTGGATCAAAGTACAATTTTTTTAGTCTATCCAAGTTTGCCATTTCAATGGAGCTTTGTCTTCTTGAGATGAGTGTGAGCTTGTCTCCTCAAATGCATCCCATTTTGGTACTGTATTATTTAGATTTATTTCTTGCGTTCCGGTGCTTTTAATGTCGGGGATGGATTTTTCTTCCGATGAATCAGACCTTGCTTTCCTGAAGGCAGGATCTGTATCTGTTAAAGTTAGTTGTTCGCGCAGATTTTTATTTCCTATCCATTCAATTGGAATGTTACTTTTTAGTATAGCATCGAAAAAAGCATTAAATCCTCTAGGAGGACTTGCACCTTTTACATTTTTCATCATATAACTAAATAAATCTATTATATTGCTACGGTATTCTGGTTTGCCACTAATTTCCAATTCACTTTGTTCATTAAAAGTGTAACCGTTAGTACGTAAGATTTCTAGTATTGGTACAATGAATTTTTTTTGACTTTTTGGTACAACATATGCTATATATTTTGACAAAGCTATGCTCCTAGATAAATTGTTAGTTTTTTTTTCTGCAACTTCACTGAGTAAAATGTCTGATGTCTTATCTGGTGATAGTTCTGTTAACAGTTCTTGTGGAATCTCAAACGGTTTGCGAGGAGGAGGGGTTTGCATTGCTCTCTGATATTTGGGTATTAAATCTGATAACAGTTTTGCCTTAATGTCATCGGATGTTAGTTTTTCGTGTAACACACTAGCAATGTTATCCTCTAATCGGATCTCAGGCTTGCTTAATTGATAATATTCTGAGACCAATTCAGGAGGAACCAATGCCATTTTTTTTGACATAATTCTATATGCGTTTGCCAATTGCTTTTCCTGCAATTCCTCCTAAGAGACTCAAAACAGCAGGTAAAACTAGGGGAAGGAAACCTCCTACTTGACGATTCGTAATGAACAGTTTACGCTTGCGAGAAAGCGGTACTCTTCTATCAGCTAATAAACGTATAACTCTTTTGTAACTGCACAATTTCTTAATTTTATTCGATGGTATATTTCCTGCAAGTAAATTTTGACAAATTTCACACAGGGTTTTTATTTGCTCATCTGATGCAGTTTTTAGTATTGCTTTTCGCTGAGTAGGAGTTGCATTGGCAAGAACATGCAACAAATGAACATGACGATTTACTCGATTCATTTTTCGGCAGGAACAAACACCCAACTAATCATTTCGCGATCAGGAAATATAGACTCGCGGAGGCGATGTTCTTCTGGCGTTCTTGGGTGAACATCGACTAACAAATAACTAAAAGGTGCCTTCGTTGCTTTTTTATAAGCATCCATAAAGTACTTCGACTGCCCTGGAAATGCTTGTCTAGCAAAACACGATACTTGTGACAAATCTCTGTTGTTCCGAAACAAAACAATGTAATGCGTATTCAAACTTATATCTCTCATTGCTTTTACTCTGGGAAAAAGGTTTTGCGTTATGAGTATTATGCTGTATTTTTTGTGATGAGATCCAACAGTAAACATTTGAGATACTTCTGGAGTTAAACTATTCATCATATCATCCAGAACAATTAAATCAATTTCTTCTTCTTCTGACGGTAAGCCGCATACAAATTTAAAGGTTTTTTCTTCTAAAAACCATGGTTGCCAAACAGTGTAACACCAAATAATTTGTTTCATAGGGTGCTCATAAACTTGTTCAGAAATAATTTTTCGAGCAAGATTTGATTTGCCCGACTGTGAAGGACCCGTGATCATACAGGTGGAAGGATGTCTCAATTTTAGCATTGTAACAAATCTAGCAAAACTCACAAACTTTTCGAAATTCTTCTCTTTTTAATTGGACACCGATTATTTCCGGTTTTGAAGTCTTAGTTTCATTTGTCCAAAAATATCTTATATCAATCACTTCTTCCTTATTCTTTCTGCAAACATGAAGAAATATCTTTCGACCAATATGTTTCGATATTGTGCAAGATGTGTTAGTTATATTTATGGTTTTTTCTTTGTTTTTGGTACCCACTTGAACGTAGCTCGGGAGAAAAAAAGTTGTAACTGCAATAACAACTAATACAAAAATTATAAAGTAATTTTTCCTCAGCATCCTAATTTTGACCAACTACGCTGGAAACTTTTCCATAAATAATCTAATTCTCATGTGCAATTAAATTTGTAGTTAATAAGATCAAATTATTCAGAGTTCAAAACTACAAATAAAATAAAACATGCAAACCAATCAAAAGATTGTTGATTTTGTGCACGACAAGAGGATGGGAGGTATACAGTTATTAGCATGGTAATACTACTATTATGACGTCAAACCGAATCAAAATGTTTCCGTGTGGGTGCCAGAATAAAGACCTATGAAGTTCTTTTTTTTTTAAGTTTTGAAAAGAAAAAACTTTAAAACTCGAGAGCAATACTTGATTGCAAAAACTTCAATTTAACAGAAGCAAAATCATTTTCTTTATTTCGAGTTTTTATTAGTATTACTTTTTAACATAAACATTCATATGTACATCATCGCCATCTTTTCTATTTCAGTCATTTTTAATAAATACATTTTATCCAAAACATTATTCCAAAACATTTGTAAATGTGGAGCAACAAAACCATATCACATCATAGCATAGTTAGCGAGTGCCCAACTACCAAACTCATTGAAATTTCCATTTAAAGCCCCATCGCAAGAAAAGTTCGATTTTCAAGATTTCAAAGTTCTATTTTTTTATAGTAAATTTGAAGTTTCATTTGAATAAGTGGTAATATTGCAAAATGCGAAAAAACTCATTTATATAGAGACTAGTTTTTGTGCTCTCAAACTTTTGCTAGACGTGTATTTATCTCCATCAACCTCGAGGAAGGTTTTTTTTTTTTTATGTTTTCCAAAATGTCCCAGATTTTCAACCCTTAAATGCATCGTTTTGGCAATTGATTCTACACCTAGTTTAGCCTTCTAAAATATTGTAGGAACAAATTGAAACTTTGTATTCGCCAATAACCAAGAATATTCTAACTTAATATGCTATTAAATCAATTTTAAGGTTGAAAATGCACCAATCTGTTGGCAAAAAAAGAATGATTTTTTTTTTTCGGAATTTGCAAATCTAGTGCTCTTTTTCTAACTTTAGTGCCCTTGAAAATCAATAATCCTTTAAATTCTATGATAAATAATTTTGCCTAATATTTCTGAATGTGAAGTTTTGATTGCTATCTATTTCAACTTCATTATTACACTGTTCGCGTGGTTCTTTGGTTAAATTTGCGGTATAGTGCTCCAAAAAACTGGAAGAAATAAATCTGTAAATACTTGTGTAGCGGCGGCTCTTGTGCTTGTACCAATTAATGTATTGATGGATGTATTGAGCGGTTTTCTCTTTTGATTTGCAGACTGTCTGCCAAGGAAGAACCCGGTGCCCAGTCGGTGCTGTCCAAGCTGATCATCCAAGAGGCAACCCGAGCCGATTCCGCCCTCTACACCTGCATCGCGTCCAACGAATTCGGATCGGATGAAACCAATATACAGTTGGTAGTTCAAGGTCAGTCAAGAGCACTATTCAACGTGTTCTCCTATTTTCAGGCGCGGAAAAGATACTGTCAACATACGAAAATTTTTACTAACAAGAAGTAAGATTGAATTAAAAATTAAAAAAATACACCTACCCTGAGAGTCAACGTCATAATACAGGATGTTTCTAACTAAATATAAATGTGTTAAAGCTTTGTAGCAATTATTACCTAAAACTTTAAATTATCTCTATCTTTATCTTTACTACTAATAAAGCTGAAAGTCTCTCTGTCCGGAGGATGTCTGTAGGATGTCTGGATCTCTGTGACGCGCATAGCGCCTAGACCGTTCGGCCGATTTTCTTGAAATTTGGCACAAAATTAGTTTGTAGCATGGGAGTGTGCAGTGTGCACCTCGAAGCGATTTTTCAAAAATTCAATTTTGTTCTTTTCCTATACCAATTTTAAGAATATTTTACCGATAAAATTATCATAACATGGACGTGGAAATTACCAAATTATCACAACGTGGAACCGTAACATGGGCGAGCAAATTGTCATAGCAAATTGGCGAGGAATTCATCATCCATTATTTATAAACATACAGGCTAAACAAGTGACCTTTTTAATCTTCTACTACGGGCAAAGCCGTGCAGGTACTGCTAGTAATTAATGCATCACATGAAAGAGCAACTCAAAGGAGCTTATGAGAGCTCAATGTGAGCACCCTTCGCCCCAAGGCACATCAAGTCTATAGGCCAGTTCTTCCCAAACGTTGTTTAGTGTTTGTGGTGTAATTTTCTGCAACTATTGCCTATATCCTGTTTCTTAGTTCTAGTAGGTAAGCTGAGCTATTAGCATTGCAATACTATTTACATGTTAATTTTTAAAATGCAACAAAACTTGGTGTCATTTAGCAACATTTCTCTCAAAATTTGCGGCCAAAACTTCAGCCAAAAATTTGCCAATGCCAACTTGGCAATGTCTCCCAAATTTCTCCCCAATTACATTATGTTACATAGCAGCAAATTCAACATGCAGGTAATGTTTCAAGAAATGAGGTGATTTTTAACGAAAATCTATGGAACAACTGCCAGATTTAGCCAAACAACAAATTACTCATGTAAAAACATAAAAATAATTTTTAATTACTACACTCGTAAAAATATTTATTTGAATTATACAACTTGTAATCATGCTGTATTTTTTCGTACTTCGTAGAAAACTAATGTGTTCTGCTCTTCCCCAGAACCTCCTTCTCCGCCCAGTGACCTGTCCGTGAAAGAGAAGAGCAGCCGATCCGTGGTGCTGAGCTGGTCCCCGACATTCAGCGGAAACAGCCCTGTCACCAAATACACGATCCACTTCGGGAATGCAACAGCAAGTGAGTGAACCACTCTTTTATGAAAGAGTTTCTCAGAATGAGCGATGGAATGCGAGGTTAAAAAATACAGAAAATATTTTAAAGCCAAAAACTTGTTGTAAAATTGCAGGAATTAATAATATTGCTAGTTTAGTTTTGCTGCCTAGAACCTAGTTAAGGGGGTCCGGGACACATTTTGAAATTTTTTTTATTGCATACTTTAGAGTTTTGAAATTTTTTTGCACTGATTCACCATTTATTTAATAAGCAAAATCTTAACATAAAATGAAAAAAAAAATTTACATTTAATAAGTTTTTTTTAAAAAAAAATGGGGTTGCTTTAAATTGCTATAACTCAAAATATTCTTGATCAATTTTCAATTTTTTAAAAATAAATTACGCACAAATATCTAAGCTTTAATTTTTATTCAGCGATTTTAAAAATATTGATTCAATAAAAAATAAAAAAAAATATTTAAAGAAAAATTTCGAAAAATTCAAAGATACTTTTTTTAAAAAAATCATAATTTTTGCAGTAAACGTTTTTTTTTTTTTTTTTTCAAATTTGCTGAGCAAAAATTAAAATAAACTGTTTGAAAAAGATACGCTCCAAGTTACATTACTTTATCTGAATCGATTCCTGACTTATAAGAGTTTGAATGCAAGAAATCGGGAAAAATTGCATCATGGAGAAAAACGCGTTTAAAGTTTTAAAGTTAAGTGCACATTAGTTAGGTGCATGCAACAAAAATAATTATATCTTTCGTTCTATTTAAGATAGAAACAAGATTTAAACGTCCTTTCAAGCAGAAAAAGACGGAGTAATTTTTCACATGATAAAAAAATTGCGAAATTTGACGATTTTTGTGTCCCGGACCCCCTTAATCACTCTAGTTAATCACTTGGTTTCACTTACCAGTGTTTGTACGTGCTCCCCCACTTTCAGCGAAAGTAGTCTTTACCAAATACACGATTCACTTCAGGAATGCAATAAGTGAGTGCACCACTCACTAAACCTTTGTTTGTATGCACTGCTAAAGATGCGTGTTTTGACATCCTCGAAACTGCTGTTTGTTGTGTTTTTAACGCTTTTTATAGCTGTTGTTGAATTACAAACTTTAAAAAGAGTCTGAACACTAAAACTGAAAACACATAAAAAGCTGACTTTATGTTGTACCACTTGAATAATTGAAGTAGTGTTTGTATAGAAAATTATCGAAAACAATATACGTTACAACAAGGAAAAATATTATTCTTGAAGGAAACTTTGAGAAAGAAAATGATTCTTAGTTTTCTAAGACGAGTCCTCCTAGAAGCTCATTCGAGGATTTGGATGAGTTAAGTAATAAAATTGCATTAATTTGTAACGCATGTTCTTGGAGAGAACAAAAATACAACTTTTCTTTCACATTGCGCTACATTGTCATGATTTGTGATTCACTATCATACCAAAATGCAAAAAATATCCCGTTATTATGTTTTCATAAAATATCTTAAATATCTTCTCCGATGTGTCCATCTGTATTTGTCTACCACTGAAGAATGACTTCATGGAAGAATTCAAAAGCCTGCAGAAGTCTTCCAAAGGATTTTATCTCGGTGAGGTAAGAGCTTTTCGATATTGTGGGAAGGATATATAAGGAAATATTTTTCAGCGGGATGGAATCCAGATATGTCTTTCTCGCTCAAAAAAAAAAAAAACACAGATCAAAAACGAAACAGTCAAGTTTAAAAAACCCTCAATTAGGTCCTTTTTGAAATGTGCTATTCAGTTGTACTTTCATTCGTGTTGTTTCAACTTATTTATATCTTTGTATACAAAGGTTGTGTCCATTTTTACGTACTCAATGTTAAGAAAAACATTTAAGAGCCATCTGGAGAGATCATTTCTAACAGTAGAACCTCCTTTAAGGGACGACTCCGAATAAGAGACACCTCTAATTAAGGGACATGTTTTCTTGTCCCAGTCCCTTTGAATTGGGACATCCATGTATTTGCCTCTGAATAAGGGACACTCTATTTAAGGGACAAATGCAGAGAAAACTTACAAAAATTAATGTGTAAATATATACAAAGTATTGAATTTACAAAAATTTAAGTGTCTCAAATTCAACAAGTAAAATTTTGACATTGTAAAATTTTTGCTTAAATTTACATCCAAGTTTTTTTCCTCTCAGCAACACATTCAAGTAGGCTAACAGTCAACGGATAGTCAACGACCCTTGAATATTTTTGTGTAAATAAAACTTCAAATGTGAACACTGAATGGAATTTAAATTCTACTGAATTTTAAATTGCCTGAAACCAAGCAAGTCCATGTAAGGAAATACTTCAACATAGTTCATTGTATGCTACAAAACTTTACCATTGTCAAATTTTTGATCAAAGTTTAATTATTAAAAAGATGAATTTTGAGATTTGAATAATTTTGATTTGTATTCAGTGTACATTAATTATTTTTAGCATTTTATATTGAATATTAGTAGCATTTAGTTTTTACAAAATTATACTGAGTTAAGTGCTCAGCATGCATCAATACATCTACCTCCGAAGAAGGGACACCTCTATTTAAGGGACAATTTTTCTGGTCCCCTTAGTGTCCATTATAGAGAGGTTCTATTGTATTTTCTTCTGTATCAGCATCAACATATCAGCAATAAATGTTATGTGCCAGCGATGCAGCCATTCATAGGAAAATCAAAGTGCAGTTGGCTCACGAACTATTTTCATACAATTTCCACTGCAGTTCAAAAGTTAATTTCATTCCCGAATTTAACGAAAGTTTCCTTTTCCAGACAACGCAGAAACTGCGCTAAAAGAAAAGACAGTTCCGGGCACCGAGACGAACCTTATCGTCCGGGGTCTCCTTCCCGCCACTTCCTACAGATTCCGAGTGAAGGCCGAGAATATCATGGGGAGCAGCGATCCGGGAGAGTTCATCACAGTTCTCACCGAAGAGGAAGGTAATTTACCCCCCCCCCCCCCCATTCCTCTAAATAGCTTTATTTTCCCAGAATTTGGCGAGTCTATTTTGAACTCTTCTTTTCCTTACCAATATTACACTGTAAAAAAATTCCGAAACGTTACTGGTTATTTCCGTGGAACGTCTCGGGATTTCAGAGGTTTTCACCTATTTCCCCGTAAAAACAAGTATCTTCACAAAAACGTTTCCTGAATCGCTTCAAGTTGCAAGAGTGCAGATGTTTCACTGTTGTAGAAAATATTTTTGCCACCAGTTTAAAGTTTGAATGAGCGTGTTTATTAGGTGTATCGGCCTAAGGTTGCTTACGGCCTATCTAGATTGACTAAGCTCCCAATGAGAGCGAAAAAGTCAATGGTTAGCTACAGCTTAGCAAGGCAGGAATTGCAGGCAAGAGATATGCTTGGTTCCATCTCGCATAGCCTTGTCCGTGGTCGCTCTGATTTTTATGGAGCCTTCTTGGTAAATCAGGAAGGTTCTAATCAATAACACTAAACCTACTTAATCTTTCTAGAAGGTTCTGGAGACATGACTGGCTTTAACAGGGAAGATTTCGCACTTCTTCAGAATGTTTCAAGGTCAATTTCAGAGAGGTTACTGACTTTTAGCAGAAAACGTTCCTGGTTTTTCCAAGATATGTTACTGGGGGAAATTGAGCACATCAGCTGCCTATTATTTTCCAGGAACGTTTCTGAATCGTTTTTACAGTGTAAGAAAATCGTCAAAATAGCCGACTGTTTTTAGAAGCGCTAAGTGTGATTTTCATAAGACCGATCATTTTATACGGTAGTGAGAAATGGTCAATTAATAGAACAGAGGAAAACAGAGACTTCTCATTTTTGAAACAAAGATCCTTCGGTCAATTTTTGGAGCAGTAAAGGAACATGATGCTTGGAGAAGTTTATATAACTTTGAAGTATACCATAAATACAGACAACCCAACATCTTAAGAGTAATTAAAGCCAACAGAATCAGATGGTTGGGGCACGTATTTAGGCGTGTAGATCTGGACTCGGTTAAAAAGCTAACTTTTTCGAAGATTGAGGGTACAAGGAGAAGGGGAAGACCAGCAACAAGGTGGCTGGATAGTGGTGAGAAGGACCTAGAAATTTTGAGAGTGAACAGGTGGACAAACCTGGCAACGTGTCGTACCGCCTGGAGGAAGCAGACGGAGAAAGCCTTGGCCTGCACCAGGCTGTTGTGCTGATGAAGAAGAAGAAGTGTGATTTTCAAGCATAAATGTCATTAAGACAGGACTTCATTCATCTACTTCGGTTTTTATTGGGAGGTGGTGCGGTTAATTAAAAATAATGCTGGAACGCAGCGGATACCAATTTAAACTATCAGTGCCCCAAGATCCACATGAGAGTTTTGCACTTCGTCTGTTTAGCCAAATGTAATTGCAAACGATAGTCAATCGTTTGTATTATAACTGAAGTACCAAAACAATCACTGATTTAAGCATTTTCATATCTTGTGGCTCAAATATCTATGCTTTTATCTACTCTTTTTCTCCTTAAAAAATGAACAGGTAAAAAGAACAACCGAAACAGAAGTTTTGAGTGCAGTAACTTTATGTTTCAGAATAGTGGCACCCGCACGGCTTTGCCCGTAGTAGAAAATCAAAAAGTCATTTGGTTCGCCGGTATATTTACAAATGATGGATGATAAATTTCTCGCCAATTGGCTATGTTCATTCGCTCTTCCCATGTTACGGTTCCACGTCATGATAATTTCGTAATTTACTCGTCCATCTTATGATACTTTTGCTCCGGAAAATGTTCTTAAAATTGAAATAAAAAACAAAACAAAATCGAATTTTCGAAAAATCGCTTCAAAGTGCACGACCCCCCATGCTACAAACTAACTTTGTACCAAATTTCATGAAAATCGGTCGAACAGTCTAGGCGCTATGCACGTCACAGAGATCCAGATAGAAATCCGGGCTGAAATCCAGACAGACTTTCAGCATTATTATTAGTAGAGAAGAGATAATTCTGGTTTCAATCATAAATTTTAAATGAATAAATTCTGAAATCGTTGTTAAATGATCTTAGAACAGGTAAGGGACACAAATAGGAAACATTGAACTAATTTTTAGTTCCATACAAAATCCACCACAGATATATACCCTACCATTTAAATCCAAAGGAGCAAAAATTTAAACTTTCATTTTTCGCACGAAGATCTTGCATAAAATAGAGGGAGACATTATTTTCATAGAGAAATCGCTATTATACTTCCGTTTCTTTTAATTCAACAAATGATAAATGAACGAAAATATTTCACTTAATTCTGAATTTAAATAAAAGGTCGAAAGAGATACTATTGCAGTAC